>NC_143510.1:630725-930725 GCF_031878675.1 Megascapheus bottae
AGGAGGAGAAGGGGGAGGAGGAGGAGGAGAAGGAGGGGAGAGAAGGAGGGGGAAAAGGAAGAAGGAGGAGGGAAGGAGGGGGGAGGAGGAGGAAGAGGAGGAAAAGGAGGAGGAGGTAAAATAGGTCTTATTGATGGAATGGGTTCCAGTGATGGAAAGGAAAGCCAGTGCAGAAGGTAAATGAGATTTAACAATATGATCAGAGTATTGTATATGTATATATGCCAACAGAACAATGATCTCTAAGGCCCCAAGTTTGGCTAGTGGTAGAGTGCTTGCCTAGCATACATAAAGACCCGGGTTCCAATCCTCAGTACCACATACATAGAATAAGCCAGAAGTGGTGCTGTGGCTCAAGTGGCAGAGCTCTAGCCTTGAGAAAGCCCAAGGACAGTGCTCAGGCCCTGAGCCCAAGCCCCGGATCGGCAAAAAAAAGAAATAAAAATAAACAAATAAAAAAACAATGAACTCTATCTAGTTTTAGGATGCTGATTGGGCCAAATGCTGGTGGTTCACACTTGTCAGCCTAGCAAACCACTTGTGAGGCTGAGTGGTAGAATCACGGTTTGAAGCCAACCAGCGCAAAACAACGTTCAAGAGTTCAAATCTCAGCACCATAAAAAAAAAGAACAAAAAATGTAAAACAAAGAAAGAAAAAGAAAGGGAGAGGAAAGAAAGGATGAGTGTGTGTTACATTTTATGTTACATTTTGTGAATGTATGGAAATGTCACAATGAAAGTCTCCTCCCTGTTCAAATAATGTATACTAATTTTTTGAAAAATTAAGAAATTAAAGGGTAATGGTAGAGAGAGCTTGAAGTGGAGAAGGTTTTGAAACTTGAATGTCAGGCATTTACAAGATGTTGGGGTGGACTCCAGATCAAGTAGTCCTTTCTAATGGAACGAATGAGTCCTCAGGGGCCCATGACTTGTTGAAAGGGTTGCAAGCTGAAAATCCACTTTGGAAAAAGAATGAAAGGGAAAATACCTGCTTCCCCTCCCCCTCCCTCTGTAGCTAATTTTTCTAAGCAGAGAGGGCTGTTAAGATTGTAACAGCTTAAGAACTCTTTGAAGCAAGGTGAAAATTTTCACAACTCTGGAAGAAAAAAATATCTCAGAATTTGTCTCCAACACATAGCTTCCAGTGCCTGGGCTCTATGAAGAAGTTGACATTTTTAGCTAAAATAACTGTTCAAACTGTACATTTGCTCTGTTTTTTTATAAACATCAGACAAGCAACACTAACACCTAAGTGAAAGAAAAAAAAAGCCTCATGTTTTTATGTGAAACCATTTTGGTTTCACATAAAAACAATTTACCTACCAAAGAAAACTGAACTGCATTCTCCATACCCAGGGGAGTTTGGGGGAGGAAAGCTTGAAGTCTACCTTTGCAAAGAAGCAAGATTTTTCACCCCAAAGGGAACAGGAGTTTCTAGGTTGAGAAAAAAGTTGTGTGAGTCTTTGGGGGGGTTTTCTTCTCCCTCCCTCCCTCTCTCTCTCTCTCTCTCTCTCTCTCTCTCTCTCTCTCTCTCTCTCTCTCTCTCTCACACACACACACACACACCACACACACACACACATCAGTAGAACTCCCAGATGCTCCCTTTGTACCGCCTCCACTGTTGTTTGTCGGCTGTCTCTCTTTCAACTTGTTCCGTGGAAGCATTTTTCTCTCTCTGTGTCCGCAGACAGCCCCCTCCGCCCAACAGCCGCCTCCCGGCTCGCAGGCCTCTCCACCTCTCTGCTCTTGCAAATAACATGAACTCTGGGGCCCAGTGTCTTCCTTCAGGCCATTTAGGAGGTCGTTTATACACTTGGCTCTCACTTCAAAGAGCTCCTGGGGGAACAGCCCCTGAAAGTTCTGCTCTTGAAAAATATTAGACGGTTTTGTCACAAATGCTAACTCTATGGCCTCCCCAGCAAGAAACAGAACAGCTTAAATGCTTCACATTTGCTCAGGGGACATGGTTATTTTTATCTACTGGGATTTATGTCCATTTTGAGATGGTCCCAAATCATGTTTTGTAAATTATTTGTCAGTTTCTTATGGGACATCAAACTATCTAGTGAACCTTCTTGTTTGTAGATTGCTACTGTTTTAACTTTCCACCCTCCCCCCCAAAGAAGACACAAAGCTAATGTTTTCTTCACCTAGCCACATGGAGGGTCTACAGAAAAACAGCCCCTTGCACATGCTTGGGAAAGACATCAGCTTTGACAGGAAAAAAATATTCCAAGGAGAGCACTGTGTATTTTTTGGCATCGTTCTACTAGCAATATTATCTGGTGAATTTGTGTGCTCACCTCCTTGAACATTTCATTCGGTTCTTTTTCTCCGGAAGTGAAAAATACACACATGATCAATCAGCTGGGTGTGGGGGCTCAAGCCTGTAAACCTAGCTACTCAGGAGGTTGTCGTCTGAGAATAGGAATTGGAAGCCAACCTGGAGAGGAAAGTCCATGAGACTCTCATCTCCATTAATCACAAGAAAAGCTGGAAGCGGAGGTGTGGCTTGAGAGGTACAGCACCAGCCTTAAGCAAAAACGCCAGTGGAGCATGAGGCTCTGAGTTCAAGCTCCAGTATTACCAAACCCTCAAAAAACGGATTAATCAAAAGAAAGGAGGCTCCTTTGGTTATGGAAGTTTATCATGAGTGGCAGGAAGCGTAGATGACAATCTCCACCCAGCCATTTTATTTGCCTCTCCATGGGAGACTCAAAAATAGAGCCTAAGAACAATATGGAGAGGAAACTATCCTAGTTACTCAGGAAGCAAATACCTGAAGGTTAGCAGTTCAACACCATCCTCAGAAAGAAAGTCTGCAAGATCATATCTCCAACAGATCAACAAAAACCAAGCCTGGGGATAGAGGCATGGTTCAAATGGTAGAGTGCCAGCTAAATATGCAAGATGCGTGTGTGTGTGTGTGTGTGTGTGTGTGTGTGTGTGTGTGTGTGTGTGTGTGTAGGGGGTGGAGACAGAGAGATAGAGACAGGAAGACAGATAGACAGACAGACAGACAGAGACAAGGAGAATCCAAAAGAAAAAAGAAAAGAGGAAGACACAGACCTTCCAGCCACAGACAGAGCCTGAGCGCTCAGTGCCTCACTTACCTACAGAGCAGAACTGCTGGCTACAGACAGACGCAGACACCCAAAAGAAGTGTGAGTACCTCACTAAAGATGTTCTCACCCCTGCTCACACAGTGGCATTGGGAAGGTAGGCGCCCCCCCACCAGATGACAGCAGCGCCATCTTGGCTACTGCCAAAGACCCTGCCATGGCAGACCAACTGGGGTCTGCAGTGCCATCTCTCAAAAGGGCAGGAATTGGCCAGGGTCAGCTTATCCGTGTAATCAGTTCCTGAAGAATATTTTTTTTCTAATCATAATTTAAAAAAAAATTACTAAGTTTTTCATTGGCGTTTTGTTTTTGCCAGTCCTGGGCTTGAGCTCAGGACTTGAGCACTGTCCTTGGACTTTCTCAAGGCTAGAGCTCTACCACTTGAGCCTCAGCACCACTTCTGGCTTTTTGCTATGTATGTGGGGTACCGAGGAATTGAACCTGGGTCTTCGTGCATGCTAGGCAAGCACTTTAACCACTAGGCCAAACTCCTGGCCCCTTTCATTGGCATTTTTACTTGGTGTTTTTGTTGCCATTTTTTTTTCTCCATCCTTGTTTTTCTTTTTCTTTTTCTGTCATTGTGGTCATTCCTAGAAATATAGTGTCAGTAATTCATGGTAGTCCTCTTTCATTGTGTACAGACTTGTTTCAAATTATATTTTTATTGGCTCAGTCTCCTGCTTTTTCTTTTTCTTTTGGCCAGTCCTGGGCTTGAGCTCAGGGCCTGAGCACTGTCCTTGGACTTTCTCAAAGCTAGAGTGCTACCACTTGAGCCACAGCACCACTTCTGGCTTTTTTTCTACTTATGTAGCACTGAGGAATCGAACCTCGGTCTTCGTACATGCTAGGCAAGCACTCTACCACTAGGCCAGACTCCCGGGCACAGTCCCCTGCTTTTTAATCTTTCAGTTTTAATTTTAGTATTTCTTGTTTGAAAACTCATAATTGTGAGATGTCCTTTTTAAATCATTGATCTCTTTTTTTATATATTTTCCTCTTTTTCTTTTATATATTCTTTTTACTCGTTTTAATTTTTTAAGTTTTTAAAAAAATTTTTATTCATTTATTTTCCATTTCTATCACACAGTTATCTTCACTCTATTCCTTTCCTTCTACTATATTATTCTTACACTCCTACATCACTCTTCTATTATTTCCCTTCTTGTCTTTCATAATATCTATCTCTGATCCTTTGTTTCTTCTTCGATTTTTGTAATGATGGATCTACAGTTGATTGTTGTCAATTATACTATAGGCCCTGAATGACTTAAATATCATAGAGATTGGATTGTGCATATTTTGATCATAAAACTTTGTTCAGTGGTGGTGTTAGATTTGTTTGTAAGTGCACAAAAGGAGAGAGAGAGTGAAAATACCAGTTTAAAATTGTGAAGCTCTATAGTCTGGGCAGGTATAGAGCACTAGGTTGGTTTTATCTTAAAATTGTAATTTTGTGTGGTATTAGTCTTGGTCCCATTTTCAAATGGGCAAAACAACAAATTCAAGAAAAATGGAAAATCAAGGAATAGCATCTCCCACTCAAATTAAGCAGGCAATATAGCAGGCAATGGCAAGCCTAGAGGAGAGTGCTCTACAAATGCAATTGGTAAACATGATCAATGAAAAATTTGAAAACATACAGAAGGATATACGTGAACGTGAGGAAGCCAATCAAAGAACAATGGGGGAATTCCTAGAATACACACACACACACACACACACACACACACACACACACACACACACACACACAAAAGCTGACTGGCAAGGTAGCAGGGTATATAATTAACCATCAAAAATCAACTGCTTTCTTGTATGCCAACAACAAGAGGAGAGAGGCAGAAATCAGGAAAACAACTCCTATTAAAATAGCCTCAAAGAAAATAAAGTACTTAGGAATTAACTAAGGATGTAAAGGACCTTTATGATGAAAACTTTAAAAATCTGAAAAAGGAAATTAAAGCAGAACTGAAGAAGTGCTCCTGGATTGGACAAATTAACATCATGAAAATGACAAGCTTGCAAAGGGCTATCTACAAATTCCATGCAATACCCACCAATATCCCAATGTCATTTTTTTTTTGGCCAGTCCTGGGCTTGGGCTCAGGGCCTGAGCACTGTCCTTGGATTTTTCTCAAGGCTAGAGCTCTACCACTTGAGCCTCAGCACCACTTCCGGCTTTTTCTAAGTATGTGGTACCGAGGAATCAAACCTGGGTCTTCGTGCATGCTAGGCAAGCACTCTATCACTAGGCCAAACTCCCAGTCCCCAATGTCATTTTTTAAGGAAATAGAAGCAATCCAAAATTTCATATGGAATAATAAAAGACCCCGTACAGCAAAAACAACTCTTAGCAGAAAGAACCGCACTGGAGGAATATCAATACCAAACTTTAGACTCTATTACAGAGCGATAGTAACCAAAACAGCTAGGTACTGGCACAAGAACAGGCCTGAGAACCAGTGGATTAGAACTGAAGACCCAGAAATCAACCCACAGACCTATGGCCACCTAATCATTGATAAGGCAGCCAAAAAAAAATAGAATGGAAAAAAGACAGCCTCTTCAACAAGTGGTGTTGGCAGAACTGGTTAAGCACCTGCAGAAAACTAAAGTTGGATCCTTCTATGTCACCCTGCACCAGGATTAACACCAAATGAATTAAAGAAGATACCCTGAAAACTTTACAAGAAGGAATAGGAGATACACTAGGTCTCTTTGGCACAGGTCAAAACTTTCTTAATAAAAGCCCAGAAACACAACAAATTAAAGAAAGTTTGAACAAATGGGACTGCATTAAACTGCAGAGCTTCTGTATGGCATAGCTAGCAAGCTAAATAGCCCACAGAGTGGGAGAAAATCTTCACTAACCATACAACAAAGGCCTCATATCTAAAATACAGCTACAGCTAAAAAAAATTGAATCTCTCCAAAACAAATCTTCAAAGAAACAACCATCCCATTAAGAGATGGGCCAAAGACTTAAAGAGAATCTTCTCAGAAGAAGAAATAAAAATGGCCTATAGACACATGAAGAAATGCTCCACATATCTGGCCATAAAAGAAATTCAAATCAAAACAACTCTAAGATTCCATCTCACTCCAGTTAGAATGGCCAGGATCAAGAAAACTAATAACAGATGCTGGCAGGGATGTGGCCAGGAGGAATCACTACTACACTGTTGGTGGGAGTGCAAACTCATTCAACCACTATGGAAAGCAGTGTGGCAGTGCCTCAAAAGGCTAAACATAGAACTCCCCTATGACCCAGCAATTCCACTACTTGGCATTTACTCAAACATCCAGAAACAAGAACATACTAAAGCCATTAGCACAATGATGTTCATTGTAGCACTATCTACCATAGCAAAGATATGGAACCAGCCCAGATGCTCCTCAGTAGATGATTGGATCAAGAACACGTGGTACTTATACACAATGGAATTCTATGCTGCTGTCAGAAAGAATGACATCAACCCATTTGTTAGGAAATGGAAAGACTTAGAAAAAATCATATTAAGTGAAGTAAGCCAGACTCAAAGGAACATAGGCTCTATGGTTTCTCTCATTTGTAATAATTAGTACACATCTAGGACTCTCCTAGCAGAGTTTTACAATAGCACAAAACCTAGATACATAAGGTCATATAGGATGAGACTAAATAAAAAGATCTCCAGGATATGGAAACAAGAACTTTATCTTGAATGATTATTATTTTTATTATACTATGTTATTTCTCTTCTCCTTTGTTGCCCTTTTGTTAATCGCATATTGTTACTGTATCTGACTTTGTTACCTGGCATATTGTATGTATGTTTATTTGAAATAAGAAAGGGAAGGGGGAAAACAAGATGATTGGGAGGGGGGTGAGAGATAACATAGTACATTAAGGACAACAATCACTCATTATATGGCTTTTGTTTCTATATCCTAGAGGTCCTTTCATTTAGCATCGTACTACATGGCCTTATGTATCAAGGTTTTGCTCTATTGCAAATCTCTGCTAGGAGAGACCAAGGTTTCTACTGATTATGACGAATGAGGGAAACCATTGAGCCTAAGTTCCTTTGAGTCTGGCTTGCTTCACTTAATATGATTTTTTCTAAGTCTTTCCATTTCCTAACAAATGGGGCGATGTCATTCTTTCTGACAGCAGCGTAGAATTCCATTGTGTACAAATACCACAACTTGTGGATCCACTCATCAACTGAGGGACATCTAGGTTGGTTCCATATCTTTGCTATGGTGAATAGTGCTGCAATGAACATTGTTGTGCTAGTGGATTTAGTATGCCCTTGTTTCTGGATGGTTGGGTAAATGCCAAGCAGTGGAATTGCTGGGTCATAGCGGGGAAGCTCCAACTTCTGCCATCATCAATGACCAATGTTAAAATGTTCCAAAATCACAAGAGGATTTCTATGACTAGTCACCATACATTAGATTCACTTCATGTCAGACAAGTTGAGTAAAAGATAGTTTGTAATAAAGGAAATTGTCATTACTGACAAGTTTACTTCTGAAGTCTCCTTTACATTATATATATATATATATATATATAATAAGTCTGTGTGTGTGTGTGTGTGTGTGAGTGTGTGTGTGGATTTCAAGATTTCAAGATGGTAGAACTGATCCTGGCATTGATGGCTCACGCCTGTAATCCTAGTTATTTAGGAGGCTCAGACCGGAGGATCACAGTTCAAAGTCATTGTGGGCAGGACTAACCATCAGAAAGCCAGAAGCGGTGCTGTGGCTTAAGTGATAGAGCACTAACCTTGAGCAGGGCCAGGACAGCACCCAGGCCCTAAGTTCAAGCCCCAGTACGAGCCCCCACAAAAACCAGTCTTCTCAGTTAGGGAACCTGGACTTAGGACTGTGCATTAATCCCCACCTCCCTGCATGAACCTAAAATCTGGAAGATACGTTAGCTTGTGGCTGTCGTCTGAAAGTTCAGTGAAGCAAACACTTGTCCCCACATGGCCCTGCACCTGTCATTTCCAGGTCATTTCACAACTGGCCACTCCTGGGGTGACGAGCAAGGAGCCATAAGCTCTAGTCTCATGTTTTCCCATTTGTTCAAAGAACTGACCCAGCCAGGTGCTTGTATCGCTCGCCTGTCATCCCAGCTATCCAGGAGGCTGAGCTCTGAGGATCGAGGTTTGAAGCCCAGGCAGGAAAGTCTGTGAGACTCTCATCTCCACTTCACAACAAAAAAAGCTGTCTGCATGGCTGACTTCCAATCGTGATTCTCAGAGCTCAGCCTCCTGAGCGGCTGGGATTACAGGCGTGAGCCGCTGGCCCGGACTTCTCCGCTGCCGGTGTCTTCCTCTGTTACACAAGCAGCGCCTCCCTTTCCACTCTGGCAGTCTGGAATCTGTGGCCTTTGGCTTGCACATATTCTAGCATCTGATTCGTGGTTCACTTGTACTATACAAAGGATGACTGAGTGCTCCATGCTCTCACTGGAAGCCTGGTTTTTGTCAGTCCCGTGTGTGTGTGTGTGTGTGTGTGTGTGTGTGTGTGTGTGTGTGTGTGTGTATCTGTCTGTCTGTCTGTCTGTCTGTCTTGGGCCCTCTTGAACACAAGGCCCCGGAGTTGTCCTTGAGCTCAACATTGGTGTTCTACCACTTGTGCCACATCTCCATTATGGCTTTTTGGTGGCTCCCTGAAGCTGAGTTGCACAGTAGTTCTCGCAGGCTGCATGGCTCAGCCTCAGAAGCCTCAGGAGCTCAAAGGCAGCCAGGCCCCAGCAGCCCCAGGAGTAAATAGGCAGGGGCGGGTCTCGAAAACGAAGTCCATTCGTCATTGCATTGTGCGATCATTTATGACTGTTAATAATAATCAATATAATCATGATTATTCTTATACAGAGTAGTAGTAAATAATATAAATAATATATTTTGTTTTAGAAATAAAATTTAAAAACAAAGCTGAGCGCAGTAGCTCACCCTGCAATCCTAGGTATTGGGGATGCTGAGATCTGAGGATCACAGTTCAAAGCCAGCCCAGGTACTAAAGTCCAAGAGACTTTTATCTCCAATTAATCACCAGAAAACCAGAAGTGGGGTTGTGGGGTAGGGTGGTAGCCTTGAGCTTAAGAGCTCAGGGACAGCGCCCAGGCCCAGAGTCCAAGTCCCATGACCGACCCAAAAAAAGAAATATAATTTTAAAACATTTATATCAATTCTAATTAATATACTCAATTCTGATTAATACAGTAAGTAGCATACATTATATAAATATCATTATAATTGAAATTAATTGATACAAATGATCAATTAGATATCATTATATTAAATGTGATAATAATAATAATATGTTTACATTGTGGTATTTATTTTATAATTGCTACCAATATACATTTTATAATTCTATCAATTATAGTATTATAAATAAGAGATATTAGATTAATACTTAATATCCAGTATAATATAATATTGATACTTTATTAAATTGTATAATAGCATAATATTATAATTGGTACTATAATTAATATTATTGATGATATATTATAATATAATCATGAATATAATAGTAAGCATAATTAATTGTAATAAATATTATAATAAACATTATTTATTGCCAACATATTAATAAAGCTGGGCTGGGAGTTTAGCCTAATGGTAGAGTGCTTGCCTAACATGTAGAAGACTTAGGTTTGATTCCTCGGTACCACATACATAGAAAAAGCCAGAAATGATGCTGTGTCTCAAGTGGTAGAGCTCTATCCTTGAGAAAGCCCAAGGACAGGGCTCAGGCCCTGAGTTCAGGCCCTGAGACTGGCAAAAAATTTAAATCACTAACAATGCTGTTATAAATTGAAACACTATCACTTTGATAGTTTCATAAATTCTAAACTCATATTGATTTGGGATTATGGCAGAAGATGCTTTTAAAATGCCTACAATGAGCCAGGATGCAAATAGTTGGCTTCAGGCTTCCTAGTTCTGTCTCTGCCTCCTCTGAGCTGGCAGATGGAGGGGCTCTTTCTGCACGTCCAGACCCCGCCCCCCCCGCCCCCGCTTCCTCTCTCTATCATTCTGTCCTGGTAGTGAGACTTCAATTCAGGGCCTGGATGCTCACTCAAGACTGGGGCTCTACCTTTGAGCCACATCTCTACCGTCAGCTTTTTGCTGTTTCATTGGAGATGTGTTCTCAGATGTATCCGCCTGGGCTGGCTTCAAACCATGATCCTCAGATCTCAGCCTTCTGCATAGCTGCATGACAGGCGGGAGCCACTGGCACTTGAAAGTCTTCAGAGTAGTCTGAAGAGATTGGTGAGAGTCCAGTGCCCTGTGCTCTTCATCTTGTCTCGGCTAAATATGGAAAAAGCGAGTGTCCTAAAGCTACCTAAAATACAGACAGGGTAAAGGTACCTCTCACAGCGAAGGAGGTTTTGTTGGAAACAGAGAAAAAGTAACAGCAACCAGTTTTTGTAGAACCCCAGCACTGTAATGCTATTATATACGTTTACGTCTGCAGGGCTCTTGCCAATAAACACTAAAGTCATTGACTCAGCTCAAGGTTCCTGCCCTACCCTTGAGCCACAGTGCCACTTCTGGTTTTTCTAGCATTCATTGGAGGTAAGAGTCTCACGTTCTTTAGTGTCCAGACTGGCTTTGAATGATGACCCTCAGATCTCAGCCTCTTGAGTAGCTAAGATTATAGACGTGAGCCACCAAGCCTGGCTACCTTTATTTTTTGTCGTTTCTTTTTTGGTTCTGGGGATCGAACCCAGGATGTTGCACTTGCTAGGCAAGCGTTTTGCCACTGAGCTGCATCCCAGCTCTCCTTGAGCTCTTTTGCTCAAGGATAGCAAACTGTCTCCCTAAGGGATCTCGTCTGTGTTGGGGACCATTGAACAGGCTGCTCTCTGCGGGATACCATGTTTTCACCATCTCCAGGGGCTCCTTCCACCTCAGCTCCTCAAGTGGCTGAGCTCTGAAGGTGGAGGCCAACCCAGAGAGGAAGTTCTATGAGATTCCTATCTCCAATTACCCAGCAAAAAGCTGGAAACAGAACTATGGTTCAAGTGGTAGAATGCCAGCCTTGAGTGAAAAAGCCAAGCAAGATGGGCTGGGACTGTGGCCAAGGGGTCGAGTGCTTGCACAAAGCCTTGGGTTTGATTCCTCCATACCACATACACAGAGAAAGCCGGAAGTGCTGCTGTGGCTCAAGTGGTAAATTGCTAGCCTTGAGAAAGCTCAAGGACAGTGCCCAGGCCCTGAGTTCAAGCCCCAGGTCTGGCAAAAAGAAAAAAAAAAAGCACAAAACTTTCTACTGTTATTTTCTCTCTGCGAGTGCTCTGAATAGTGGCATTGGTGCCCATGGCGTTCTGGTCAGTTAAATGAGATAACCCACAGGAAGGACTTGCTGGGGGGAAAAGTCAGAAGTGTGGCAGGAATGACCTTGCCACAGCGGCTCAAAGGTCATTTAACAGTCCTTTCCCTCCCAGGACAGGAAGGGTGGGGGCCAGACTGTGCCCCACCCGCAGTCTGACCCAGGCTACCACCTGGGGCAGGGCAGCCCAACTCCATGAGCAAATCTCAGCTAGGAAGTTTCTTTCTGCCCAGGGGGACATCTGCCTCTGGATACGTAATTATGTAGAGAAAAGTTATTCACTTCTTATTCCTTTGCATTGTTTTGATCTGCACCAGTAACACAAAATTCCTTCTTTCTTAGTCATTCAACTATTCTGTACGGGAGTGCTGGAGCTCAGGCGTGTCATCCCAGCACACCCGGAGGCTGAGATCTGAAGATGCCGGTGTGAAACCAGCCTGGGCAGAGAAGTCTGTGACACTCTGATCTCCTATATACTGCTCAGAAAACCAGAAGTGGCTTTGTGGAGCACCAGCCTTGAGCAAAAGAGCTAGGGACAGTATCCCAGTTCTGAGTTCAAGCCTGGGACCCAAGTATAAAATAGGAGGCAAGGGGGCTGGGAGTTTGGCCTAGTGGTAGAGTGCTTGCCTAGCATGCACGAAGACCGGGGTTTGATTCCTCGGTACCACATACATAGAAAAAAGCCAGAAGTGGTGCTGTGGCTCAAGTGGTAGAGCTCTAGCCTTGAGAAAGCTCAAGGACAGTGCTTAGGTCCTGAATCCAAGCCCAGGATTGGCAACAAACAAACAAATAAACAAACAGAAACAGGAGGCCAGGGAGGCAGTGGCGCTGTGCATGGCAGTGGGCCCCTGAGGTCTAGGGACCAATGATGGCACAGGGCCAGGCCCAGCCTGGCTTTGAACCACTCTCCTCAGATCTTCGCCTCCTGAGTAGCTGGGATGTCAGGTGTGAGCCCGGCTATGGAAGTCAAAGGACGTTTTTAACTTGAAGTCACTATTATTAAGTAGATAAGACTTTCCACCATCAGCTACCAGAACCTCAGGGTGTGCTTTCATGTGTATCAGGTTTGTTTTACAGATTTTCCAAGAATAAAAGTGGACACAGGACAATTTGCTTTATAAGACACTGTTTGGATTGCCTAAAATAACTGTCTCTCTCTCCAGAATTGAGATTGCAATTTGTTTTTCCATGATGAAATTCCTTCCTGGAATTTACTTGGGGTCAATTAATGTTTGACCAAATCCTGATGCTCAGGAAAACTAGTTCATAAATTTTTTTAAAACGTCAGGAGAGTCTTCTCTTTTTATTATAAGGATTCCAGTGCAACAGAGAAGTTACTTGCTTAAAGAAATCCATACGATATAGAAATTTAAGAACTACAATCTGGGCACCAATGGTCACGCCTATAATCCTAGCTACTCAGGAGCCTCAGGTCTGAGGATTACAGTTCAAAGCCAGCCTGGACAGAAAAATCCTTGAGATTCTTATCTCCAATTAACTGCCAGAAAACCAGAATGGGAGCTGTGGTCCAGTGGTAGAGAGCTATCCTTGAGCAAAAATGATGAGCTCAGGGACAAGTTAAAGTCCCACAACAGAGAGAGAGAGAGACAGAGAGAGAGAGAGAGAGAGAGAGAGAGAGAGAGAGAGAGAGAGAGAGAGAGACAGACAGACAGACAGACAGACAGACAGAGACAGAGAGAGAGAGAGACAGAGAGAGAGAGAGAGACAGAGAGAGACAGAGAGACACAGACACACAGAGACAGAGACAGAGAGACAGAGACACACAGAGACAGAGACAGACAGACACAGAGAGAACAAATGCGTGATTCGGAAAGGAAAACTAATCTGCGCCTTAGCTAAAGTGGGTTGGTTGAGAATCACTATGATATATTATTACCAAAAACAAACCAAGCTGTTTCATGTTAATAAAGCAAATTTCCTACCTCTTGTAAGATCCCATAAATATATATATGTATATGTGTAGATATATACATATATCTACATATATACATATGATTTTAGCATCAGTCACTAAGTGCCTGCTAGAGCAGCCTTTATTCTTTTAGTCTTGAACTCAGGGCTGGGCGCTGTCCTTTTTTGCTCTACCACTTGAGCCACGTTCCACTTCTTGCCTTTTTGGTAGTTAATTGGAGCTGAGGCCTCAGAGTCCTGAGTGGCTAGGTTTACAGGTGTGAGCATTAGCATCTGATGAGAACTCGTTTACGGGATGGAGGGTGTCCCCGGGCCCGCCTCGCTAGTTCAAAACAAAAACAAGAAACCCTCATGTGCCTTACAAAAGGAGACTATCAGAAAGTCAAAGGTTTAGCAAGGGTTTATTTTAGTAAAACCAGGTTAAAGGAGGGAGCAAAAGAGAGAAACATTTCCCGCTCCCCAGGCAAGAAATGGGATTAAGGCACAAAATGGTAGTTGTCCTCTGCTGCCTTTGTTTTTCTTTTTTCATTTTCTTCTGTGGTGCTATTGTCAGTCGTGGGCTTGAACTCTGGGCCTGGGTGCTGTTTCTGAGCAACTTTGCTCAAGGCTAGAACTTTACCCCTTGAGCCACAACTCCACTTCTGCTCTTCTGGTGGTACATTGGAGTTAAGAGCTTCAGGGACTTTTGTGTCTGGGCTGGCTTTGAACCACAGCCTTCAGATCTCAGCCTCCTGAGTAGCTAGGATTACAGGCAGAAGGCCACGGGGGCCAGCTCTGTGGTCCTGGCCTCCAGCAGCCCTCAACCATTACACAGAGGTTCTGGGTGGACAAAAGGGCTGCTGCCCAGAGTTCTAAAATAGGAAGACACCCTGTGGGTCTGCCTGGTCTGCCGGCTCCCAACTGAGCTTTAGGGCTTTCTCTTTCAGGATGTGATCCCACTTTCCTGTCCCCCCATGTACAGAGCTGCCAAGATCTGACATGTCCAAAGTGAAATGAAGTTAAGAGTCTCAGCAATGTTTTGCTTAGGCTGGCTTTGAACCGTGATCCTCAGATCTCAGTCTCCCAAGTTGCGAGGATTATAGGCAAGATCATCTCATCTAGCTTATTTTTCTTTTTTCTGTACTTAATTCATGACCTTTTTTATTTATTTAGTGCCACCAGTCCTGGGGCTTGAAGTCAGGACCTAGGCTCTATCTCTTAGCTTTTCTGCTCAAGGTTGGTGCTCTATCATTCGAGCCACAGCTCCATGTGTGGCTTTTTTGGGTGGTTCACTGCAGGTAAGAGTCTCCCAGAATTTCCCTCCCTGACTGGCTTTGAACTGTGATCCTCAGATCTCAGCCTCCTGAGGCGTTGACCAGTTTTTGTTTTGTCTTTTTTTTTCCTTTTGAACTAGCATGCATTTATTAGAGGAGAGTTTCTTGGAGATCTTTCCAGAATGTGCACACAGCCACTTTGTCCATTTATGACTGGCATGGCAATGCCAGGTAAAGTTCTAGAACAAATGTCACAGGAAGCCCCTGTTCTAGAGACAGATTCTCATAGAAGAGGCCAGGCCTCCTTGGCGACTCTTCTGGGGTCGATCCCACTGAAGGCCTCCAAACAAAGAGTCAGACGGAAAACCAGGAGCCCCGGAACGTTTTGGAGGCGTGGGAGTTTTTGGTTGTTGTTGTTAATTGTAGATTTTTGCTTTGTTTTTCTTTTTGCCCTAGAGTTTTGGCTTCTTAATATACTTACGGGTGTTTTATGGAGTACTCTAACACTATATATTTTTTTTCAAAATGGCACGAGGAGCCTGGAAATGAGTCTGCAGGAGGGAGTAAGAGGATGGACGGAGAAGGTCCCTGGCCCTGTGAATGCTCAGTGACTATGGCTGGCGCTGGGCCCTCTGCATTCTTCAGGGCTCCAGGGCTTGGACAAAGGTTCCAGGTGATGGCGGGGTCGGGGGTGGGGGGAGGTTTGGGAGGGAGTGAAGCAAGAACAAAAGATGGCTGTTCTTGACAGAGGCCAAAAGAGAAGACGCCAGATTTGAGCTGGAGAAATCAGCACATTGAAATGGCCTTCAAGTAGAAGCTCAAGAAGAAGCAAGGCTAAAGCCAGGGCCAGGCCTGGCTATTCAGCAGGGTGAGCTGGGGTAGGAAAGCCCTCGAGATTCCTCTCTCCAATGAACCAGCAAAAAGCCAGAAGTGGAGGCATGTCTCAAGTGGTAGAGGGCCTGCCTGACTGGAAAACACAAAAACAAAAACAAACAAGAGCATAAGGCCCTAGATTCCAACCCCAGTCCCAGTGCACATGGGCGCGCACACACACACACACACACACACACACACACGCACACACACGCACACGCACACACACGCACGCGCACGCACACACGCCAATACTGTATCCATTTTGCTGTCATAGGACTGGGCCTCCATTTTCAGGTGGGGTTGTGAACACAATTGCTGACTAGCTCTAGATAGCTTCATTGTCTAGATACTTGAAGGAACGGAAGCTTTCCCCAGAGAAGAGAACTCTCCTCGTGAAGCTAGCTGAAGAAAGCATACAAGTTGGGCTGGGAGTGTGGCCTAGTGGTAGAGTGCTTCCCTAACATGCACGAAGCCCTGGGTTCAGTTCCTTATTACCACATACACTCAAAAGCCCGAAGTGGTGCTGTGGCTCAAATAGCAGAGTAGTAGCCTTGAGAAAAGCTCAAGGACAGGCCCAGGTCCTGAGTTCAAGCCCCAGGACTGGGGAAAAAAAAAAGAAAAAAAGAAAACACCCAAGTTTCTCGCCATTGCAGCTGAGCAGACTGTAACAGATGAGGACATAATTCTCTGAGAGAACCCCAGCTTCTGCCAGCTGTACATCGTAATCACAATAAAGTCCAGCGCCAGCCCCAAGGCTCTGAGACAGCCATGACAGAGATTTAGCACACAGTGTGCTGAAGGATCTGAACGCTCTGCTCAGGCTCTGCGTGATGTTGGACTCATTCTATTTTGACTCCAATTTGTCGCCATCTGAAATCATGGCATAGGGGACCCGGGGAAAATGAGTCAGCCATCCTATGGAGCTTCTAGGAGAGGGCTTGGGTGCATACACACAGTGCCCGGAGTGAGACACGCCAGCCTCGTGTGCTCCAGCCGAGTGTCCCATCCCAGCCGCGGGAGGAGCCATCAACAGTACTGGAAGGATGCTACAAGAAAAACCCTCAGTCTGATGATCAGAACTTCCTGTGTGCTGCTGCTGGGGTCTTGAACACAGAGACTTGCACTCTCACTTGGCATATTTGCTCTACCACTTGAGCCAAACACTACTTTTGAGTTTTTTTGCTGGTTTAAGAATCTCACAGATAGGCCGGGAGTTTGGCCTAGTGGTAGAGTTCTTGCCTAGCATGCATGAAAACCCAGGTTCAATTCCTCGGTACCACATACATAGAAAAAAAAAGCCAGAAATGGTGCTGAGGCTCAAGTGGTAGAGCTCTAGCCTTGAGAAAGTCCAAGGACAGTGCTCAGGCCCTGAGCTCAAGCCCAGGACTGGCAAAAGAAAAAAAAAAAAAAGAATCTCACAGATAGTCTAGCTCAGAGTAGCTTTGAACTCAGCCTCTTGTGAAGCTAGGACCATTATAGGTTCAAGCTGCCGGCACCCGTCCACGAGAGCTCAGTGGAGGCCTGTGGAAGTTGCCCACGTGGCCTGCCTGTCATTCCTCTGCAGGAGAATGCCCATGTTGTCTCAGTGCTCTTTCCCCTACCCAGCTGTAAGAGGCAACTTCAAAAGGGTTATTTAAGCTGGGTGCTAGTAGCACGTCTGTAAACCTAGCTACTCAGGAGGATGAGCTCTGAGGACTGTGCTTCAAAGCCAGCTAGGGCAGGAAAGTCCATGAGACTCTCATCTTAAATGAAGCTCCAGAAAAGCTGGAAATGGCGCTGTGGCTTAAAGTGGTAGAGCTCCAGCTTTGAGCTGAAGAGCTCAGGACCAGCTCCCAGGCCCAGAGTTGAAGCCTCACAACTGACACACACACAGATTATCAGTGGTTGACACCTGTAAACCTAATTACACAGGTTTGTGTTGTGATGTGAGGATCACAATTAGAAGCCAGCTGGACAGGAAAATCCTCTCTTTAATTAACCAGCACAAAGTTTGCAAGTGGAGCTGTAAGTCAAGTGGTGCAGCACTAGCCACGAGCAAATAAAGTCCAGCTTTGTCCAGGCCCTGAGTTAACACAGTACTGATATAACCCAAAGTTCCCCAACTTTGATCCAACTGGGAGACAACAGGCAATACCTTCTTATCTGCTTAAAGAAAACAAGGTTTTACCTTGTTCCTGTTTGGCTCCAGGAATGAAGTAACAATTCTCCAGAAGGACCAAGACAAGGACTAAGACTGAGCTAAAGGTCAACCAGGCCCCACCAGTGACCCAGGACTGTGTGAACTCTGATATTTTTCTCACCACCTGCCTCCATTTCTATTTAACATGACACCAGTGTCTGTCCCCTGAAGATGGTTGACGATGGATGGAAATACTATCTTTCTATAGCATCCATGCAAGAAACTTTTCTCTGCCCTTCACCATGTGTGGGCTTGGTTTTGGTTTAGTTCATGCCATTCCTGGGGCTTGAACCAGGACCTGAGTGCTGTCTCTGAGCTTATTTTGTCTTTTTGCCCCAAGTGGCAAAGTGCCAGCTCTGCGTGAAAAAAAAGCAACAATGAAGTCAAGTTCTAGTACCAGCAAAACCAAACACAAGCACCACCACCAACAGAAGGCCGCTATCTTGCTTATTACATTATTTTTTCTCTTTCTTTTATTACCAATACTCTCCAAGCTGTCCAGAGAAAACTCCAGATGGAAATATGGCTACAGCCTGCAGAAAAGACACAATCACTCAAAACTCACACCTGCCCGTGGGTAACCGTCTCCCTCGTACCAGCTGCCACACTCTGAGCTTCCAGCAAAAGATCAACTACCTGTACACTCTGTTTGCTTTAGGCCTACATCTTTGCAAGATCAACTTAGAGATGTTTTTCCAAAAGCTATAATTTGAGGGTTCGAAGGCCATCTTATGGTTAGCCCATGAAATCAGCCAGTTGCCTTTTCTGGGTAATGAGGCACTGAAACCCAGTCATGTGGCTATAATTTATTTGAACAGTCGATCTCTTGCCAGACTTGCTTTTAGAAGGACGTCACTCACAGTCAGGGGACTTCCACAGGGCACGTGGCCTCAGTGCCCTGGAAGATGGGAGCAGTCTGGTTCTGGGGCTGCCTGGAAATTGGCATGAACTGATAAGCTATGCCCTACCCGGTATCAGTCAGCCTTTTCCTCCCTCTCTTCCCTCCCTCTCTCTCTCCTCTCCCTTTCTCTCTTTCCTTTTTGGTGCCTGTACCAGGACTTGAACTCAGGACCTTATACTCCTTTTTTTTTTCCTTCTCCATATGGGCACTGTACCACTTGAACCACAGTTCCATTTCTAGATGTTTGCTTGTTATTTGGAAATGTGAGATGTTCTGAACATCTCTGAACTGAGCTCCTCGGGCCTCCACCTGCAGAGTAGCAAGATTATAGGATCAGCCATCAGTACCCAGCCTTGCTCAGCATTTGAACCCACCTCTCTGACGACCCTGAGCTCAGAAAAGGGGAGGAAACTGGGCAACTTTCTTATTCTTCAAGGGTGAACATTGGGTGTAAGACTGGGGAGATGGACAGTGTGTGTGTGTGTGTGCGTGTGTAAGGGTCAGGATTTTGAAGGGCACCATACATTCCTCACACTCTAGCAGCCTGAGGTCATTTCTCTTTTATTATTTTATTTTGTGATTGCTCTTAGTGTTTATTTATTGCTTATTTTTATTTTGTCACTACCTTACTCATTTTTAGTTATTTTTACCTATACATATTTGATGATCTCTAAGATTTTTATTACCCTTAGGTAGTTGTACAAAGAACTAGTGAGTCACTAAATCAGTTTATCCATACAATGTGTCTTGATCAAGGGTACTCTTTCCATCTTTATTCTCATCTCTACCCACCCCACCGCCCCCTCCACTCCTCGGCTCCATCCTCACAAGTGGTCCATCCGCCCCCGCTCCATCAACTGACTGTGTCTACTCCCCTTCCGGTTTCTGGGAGTCTATTTACCTCCCTTTGACCTCAACCATCTCCCAAAACCCCTCAAGTGCCAGCCTTCCAGTGTTCATTTTGATGGACTGTGAGCTCGTTGTTCAAAGGCATCACCCCACGACGCCACCCCCAATCCCTGTGTGCCATTATATTACTTGGTTTGGTATATTGCATACGATCGTGGATATTGTCATATGTGTCTATAATAATTCCCACAAATGATAGAAAGCATGTGTCATTTGTCTCTGAGCCTGGCATACTTCACTTATTTCCACGTCCTTCCATTATCCCTCCTGATGGCTGGGGGAATTCCATTGTCAGACGATGAACTTTCAATACAGAGTAAAGGTTTTTTTTCTTTTTTTTAGTGGACATGGGGCTTGAACTCTGGGCCTGGGCACTGTCCCTGAGCTCTTCAGCTCAAGGCTACTACCCTACCCCTAAAGCCACAGCCCCACGTCCCCTTTTCTAGTGGTTAATTGGAGATAAGAGACTCAGGTTCTTTTTTTTTTTTTTTTTTGCCAGTCCTGGGCTTGAGCTCAGGGCCTGAGCACTGTCCTTGGACTTTCTCAAGGCTAGAGCTCTACCACTTGAGCCTCAGCACCACTTCCGGCTTTTTTCTATGTATGTGGTACCAAGGAATCGAACCCGGGTCTTCATGCATGCTAGGCAAGCACTTTAACCACTAGGCCAAACTCCCGGCCGAGACTCAGGTTCTTTAGTGCTCAAGCTGGCTTTGAACCACGATCCTCAGATCTCAGCCTCCTGAGTAGCTAGGATGACAGATGTGAGCCACCATCGCCATTGCAACTTTAAAACAAAACCAAAAGCTGGGTGTGGTGGCTCACGCCTGTTATCCTAGCTACTCAGGAGGCTGAGATCTGAGGATCGTGGTTCAAAGCCAGTTGCAGGAGGAAAGTCCTTGAGACCCTTATCTCCAAGAAACCACCAGAAAGCCAGAGGTGACATTGTTGCTCAAGTGGTAGAGTGCTAGCCTGGAGCAAAAAGCAGCTCAGGGACAGTGCTCAGGCTGTGAGTTCAAGCCCCAGGAACAGAATATACACAACTCTGGATGTGATTAAAGAACCCACACCCAGGCTGGGTTTCTTCTGTGATTTGCAGTGAACTCTATAAACACAGCTGTGGGTGGAACTTAGCCAGTTCCCCCCCCCCCCCCCCCCCCCCCGCTCTTCATGGAACTGGTTTTGGGGAAAAAAAAAAAAACTTTTCAAGAAAATAGAACAGAGTGATGACCCCAACCTCGGGAAAGGACTAATGCATCGACCTTGTCTCTCCTCATTAAAGTCTTTAAAAGCTTAACAGACTTTCATTTTTCAGCATTGAAATGATCCTGCCTTGAAATATCTGCTCTAGGAGATCTTTGCTGCCATTATGACATTTTCTAGAGGTAATTAACCTCGCCTTTGAAATGAATCAAATCCCTCTACTGAGCAAGGGGTGATGAAAGCCATTCTTTTGTGTAATTTAGCACCAGCAGCCATGTGAGCCACTGAACACATCCATTGCTTGCTCAAAGGCAAAATGGAGAGAGACTACACCATGACAATAATTGGAAGGAGAAAAGCCAAGACCTCAAGGTCATAATACTGTGGGTGTGGATGTCTTTCGGAGCCACCTTGACCCAGAAGGCCTTGCTGAGCAGGGCTCTTGTGGAGGCCAGGGGGGCGGGGAATTGAAAGCTTGTGTTAACACTTCATGTCTTCATCCTGGTCCCGGTGGCTCATGCAACTCAGGAAAACAGATCTGGCAAATCACAGTTCTAAGCAGAAGTCCTAGAGATAGGAATGTCCAATGGATCTGCAAACAGCCATTGGTGGAGGTGTGGCTCATGTGGCTATGTGTCAACCTTGAGGTAAAAAGCCAAGCAGGAGTGAAGACCCTGAGTTCACGTCCTGGGTACTGGCATACACAATAACAAAGAATGTACCATCTTCTAACAGCTTTGGAGAAAACCCACTGGTCACATCTCAAAAAAGATTTCTGTAATCAGACCAAAGTTTATCATGCTTTTGCAGACCTGTCTTGTAAATGAGTGTCATGCATCTGGAGGGACGTGAAGATTTCATAGAAGAAAGAAGTGAGGATTTCACAGAAGAAATCTTTCCCTGCCTCCCCGGAGGCTGTGCCATTGGTTTCAGACAGATGGATATCAGACTTTTCCTCTTACTCCAAGAAAGATTTCCAAGATGGAGACTAAACAACATCTCCGGTATCTCCTTCCAAGTGTTGGGGGGAAATTCCATGCCAGCGAACCACTTTGTGGGTGCATTAGATGGTCTTTGCCTCCTTGTGGTTAGCCCAAGCCAGTTTACCATGGTTTATTTTATCACCCAGCAGCTGCAGTTGGCTTTCCGGGAGACCCTGCCCACTTTCCAAACCAGAGGAAGGCCTGAGGGACTTTTTTAAGGACCATCCAGAAACCCTCAGAGGTTCAGGAAGTCTCTGCCAGATGTCCCCCCCCCCAAAAAAAAAAAAGATTTATTTTTTTTCTTTTCTTAAAGAAAGGGCAATGGTCCCTTTGGCGCCCTCTGGAGGCAACTTGCCGCAGGGCGGGGTCGTGTCAGAAGGTGTTAGCCACTCCCCTCCATGGCCACCATCTCCACTCCCACAGCCTTTCTCAGGGAGGCACCAGCACAGACCCTGCCCTGTGGGGATGGGGGTGGGGAGGAGGATGGGGGGGAGGGAGATGGGGGAAGGGGTACCAGCAACATTAAAGGCTGAGACTTGGACTGTATCTAACAGCTCTATGTATTTTGGTGCAGGAATTGAGGCACGCCCCATTCCCAGCCCTAAGATTCCAGGTGTTTTTGTTTTGTCTTTTCATCACCTTTGAATAAATAGGGGAAACCCGGCTTGCATTGAACGATATAGGCAGCTGTTGGGGGCTCACAGCTGTAATTCTAGCTACTCAGGAGACTGAGCTATGAGGATCATGATTTGAAACCAGCCTGGGGCAAGAAAATGCATGAGAATTTCTTCTTCAATTAATGAACGAAAAGCCATAAGTGGAGTTGTGACTTAGGTAGTAGAGTACTAGCCTTGACCAAAAAAGCCAAGCAAGAGCATGAGGCCCTGAGTTTGCAAACCTCAGGGAGGGGGAGGGGAGAGGCAAGGGGAGGGGGAGGGGGAGGTGAGGGGGAGGAGGAGGAGGAGGTCAACGACTTTATAATCTGCTTACAGTTCACATCAACATATTACCTTTTAGTAAATACCTTTTCCCTGTGCCTGAGTTTCCTAAAATATAAATGGGTAAGAGGAACAACTTTTTCATAACATTGCTGTGATGATTAAAGAAAGCAATAGGGATGGTCAGGAAAGAGGGGAGAAAGCTGAGATTTTAAAAGACATTAGTCAGAGAAGAGAAAAATGCTCGTGCGCCACGGTCCCGTATGCATGGCATTCCAGCAGATTGGGAGGCAGCAGTAGGAGAATCATGGAATGAGGCCAGCCAGACAACAGTGTGGGATCTTATCTCAAAAACAACTAAAATCAAAAGGGACTGGAGTGTAGCTCAAGTAATGGAGGACTTATCTAACAATTGTGACAACCTGAGTTTAACCTCCAATGCCACAGGATGGTAGGAAGGATGGAGGGAGAGAGGGAAAGGGTTATTACAGCTACTTCCACTGGTGAGACTCTGCCATGACTCGGTCACAAGTTCTGTGAAAAGTCACATCTGGGATCAGAGCTGAGCTGAGATGGTCTCCTGACTCTGTCTCCACTGCACTGGAGAACTCATACAAATCGGTGTCGAACAGATTCTTTTCTGAAGGAGTACACAGCTGGATTGGTTGATAATACAGGTGTGAAATGTCCTAGGATATTTTCCTATCCCTTATTTATCCCAGTTGATAAAATATTTTTATAAATTAGTTATCTCATAATGTCATTTCATTTTTGGTTGGTCATGGGACTTGAACCTGGGGCCTGGGCTCTGTCTCTGAGCTTCTCTTCCTCAAGGCTAGGGCTCTAACCACTTGGGCCACAGTGCCACTTCTGGATTTTTGGTGGTTTATTGGAGAAAAGAGTCTCACAGATGTTTCTGCCCAGAATGCCTTTGAAACATGATCCTCGTATCTCAGCCTCTCGAGTAGGTAGAATTATAGGTTTGGCAGGGCTTTTTGTTTGACACGTAGCCTAATTCCCAATATGCAATTGGTAATCACAGCTGAGAAAGGTTATTAGTACTTAAAGAGTAGGAATGCATTCTGTTTTTATATTCATTCATTCATTCATTCATCCATTCAGAGTTTGTGAATATAAAGTACACACTGGGAACAGAACTACATAGGAGAGAAGAGAAGAAAGTATTCCAGAAGACAAATCAAAGTATCACAGACCTGGAGATTCTGTTAGAGCTGGCAGCGATGTTCGTGTACGGAAGCAGCTGGAGTGATCTGAAGAGGGTGGAAAGGCTCTGAGTATCACTGGAAAGACGTGGGAAACTGACCTTGTAGTTGAAGGTGAGAGAATGTTCTAGAAGCTAACAGCCATGAAGAGTGGTGGGGAGCGATGACTAGATTTGAAGGACATTTTGTTGCTTTTCTGCCTTAGAAAAACATACGGGCTGCCTCCCCCCCCCCTTTATCCATTTCCTGAGCGACTGAGTAGAGAGAGGAGTTAATTGAAATGACTGTTTTGGGTGCTCGCTGGGCAATGGCGCCTCCTGGCTCCTGTCTGCCTGGCACCGTCTCGCCCCGTCTCTGAAGTAATCCTATGCATTAGGATGTTGGAGTGTGGAAAGCTTCTCCCTGGAAGCTGAGAAGGAAAGGAAGTGAGGGCATTTCTCAAGGCTGGAGGGTTGGAAAGTATGTTGCCAGGGAAAGAAGCTTCTAGCACACTCTGCCCACTCACTTTCCAGCTCTGGGCAACACCAGACAGTGTAGAGCTCGTGTGTGCGTGTGTTGTTGTTCTTCCATTTGAGCCACAGCGCCACTTTCAGCTTCCTGGTGGTTCACTGGAGGTAAGAGTCTTACAGACTTTGCTGGCTTTGAATTGCAGTCCTCCGGTCTCAGCCTCCCGAGTAGCTGGGGCTACAGGCGTGCATACAAGGTACCTGATTAGATGTCCCGTCCCTCCTCCCCCCACAGTATCGGCTGTCCTCCACTCAGAGGATTTGGGAGTCTTACAAATGACTGCATGTGGACCAGGCTTCCTTCCTTTGCCCGTTCCAGGCTGAGCATTAACCTCAGGTTGAGTTTTAATCTCCTGCCCCCATCTATCTCCTATTGCCAAACATCTCGGCCTGCCTGACCTGCGAGCGACACTTGGCAGATGGCTCCCAGATGAGGACGCCAAAAGGGCTGGTGGAGCCGGGCATACACACCCGCCATGCTAGCTGATCAGGAGGCTGAGATCTGAGAATGGAAGTGCCAAGCCAGCTCAAGCAGGAAAGTTTATGAGACTCTGACCTCCAACGAACCAGCAAAAACCCAGAAGTGGAGCCACAGCCCAAATGGTAGGGCCTGAGCCTTGAGGGAAAAAGGGAGAGTATGAAGCCCTGGGTTCAAGTACTACCAGCACACACACACACACACACACACACACACACACACGGAAGAAGAGCAATATCAGCTGCTACCCATCTTCAGATCTTCAGCCCAGGAAGATTAATCTGTGGAGAAAGACAAATTGTGAGCCATCTTTCTGCTGTAGGAAAGAAGCCATTACCTCCCAAATATTTGCATGCTGCCTGAAGTCTTATAATTATGCACTCATGTATTCACATGTCCTAGACAGGGCGAGGCAGGGAGATCACACAATACTGTCATTCATTCTTGAAAGCTGCCTCTATTAGTTTTCCGTATGTGCTGGTACTGGGACTTGAATCCAGGGTCGGGTGCTGTCCCTTAGCTGCTTTTTTGTTCAAGCTGGTGTTCTCCCGTGTGAGCCACAGCTCAATGCCTGGCTTTTTAGTAGCTCATGGGAGAGATGAGTCTCAGCATTTTCCTGCATGGGCTAGCTTTGAACCGAGATCCTCAAATCTCAGTTTCCAGAGCAGCTAGGATGATAGGTGTGAGCCACTGGTGTCAGGCTCTCTGAACCCTCTTAAAGGCCTGGAATTGGATTCCAGTTGTAGAGAGAAGTCTGAGCCCCTGGCAAAGAAATGACTTAGCTTAGGAAGCCCAAGTAGAGAACTTTACCCGCAAGCCTGGGGTCCCCTACAGATGACTGGTGCCAGGGAGGCAGGGAGATATTTGGGGGCTTTTACCTACTTCAGTTCATCTCTCAGACTCTGGGTAACTTATAGACAATTTAATTGCTTCAATTTGGAATCAGGATTGCCTCAAAGGCTGAGTATTGTATTTGGATTTAAAGAAGATAAAAAAAATACCCCACCATAATAGAGACCACTGTTCAAGTCAGGTATGCATTTCAAATCCTGGATCAAATATAAAAGAAGATGACTGAGCTGTCATTTGAAAGAATTCTGCTGAAAGATCCAGAAAAAAATCCACAGTGAGAATTAGAGATGGAATTATGATATTTAATGGACAGTCGTTTGCTAGAGATTAGTTGTTTTATATCTTTAAAAAAACTAAGAGCAAATTATTTAAAATTCTACTGGAAACAAAATTATCAAAAAATAGTTTACTCCTATTCTTTTGCCTATGTGAGATCCCTCGGGGACAGACAAGGGAAGAAATCTAAGAAATGTTGGTTCTAGAAGCAACTCAGACTGCATTCAGAAACCTCACAGAGGACGCATGTGGCAACAATGTCAACATTACAATATCGTCCATGCAGAATGCATGGCTTAGATGGAAGTCACGTAAATCATCATCGTCTTGTTTTGCTATCTACAGAAGTCATGGAGATCTTGTCAAAGTCATTCTGTGATTTTATAATCAGCTGGGTATGTATAGCTCCCCCTTACAATCTTAGCTACTCTGGAGGCTTAGATTGGTGGAATGAGGTTCAAAACCAGTCCAGGCAGGAAAGTCCAGGAGACACTTCTCTGCAAGGAATCACCAAAAAGCCAATAAGGAAGGTGTGGCTCAAGTGGTAGAATGCTAGCCTTGAGTGAAAAAGCCAAGAGGCAGTGGAAACCCTGAGTTCAAGCCCAGTACTCACACACACACACAATAAAAATTCTTTTCTTTCTTTCTCTTTTCTTTCTTTTCTTTTTTTTTTTTTTTTGCCAGTCCTGGGCTTGAGCTCAGGCCTGAGCACTGTCCTTGGACTTTCTCAAGGCTAGAGCTCTACCACTTGAGCCTCAGCACCACTTCCAGCTTTTTTCTATGTATGTGGTACTAAGGAATCGAACCCGGGTCTTCATGCATGGTAGGCAAGCACTTTAACCACTAGGCCAAACTCCCGGCCCCCATCTATTCATTCTTAAACACAATGCGGAATTAAAAAAAATTCAACTGCTGACCACAGTTGCTCAATGAGTCCTTGGGCTAGTGTATCAGAATATCTTCCTTTCATTAGAGGATGTCAGCTAGGGTCAAGCATCTTTCAGATCTCAGTGAATAGTTTTGGGCTTTCTGTTCTTGGGTGATAGCCCTTCACCACCACTTTCAAAGCCCCACTCGGGTGCTGTGGATAAAAACTTTCCTGGCGGCTTCTCACATATTAAGGCCAAATGGTTCCATTTATGGGGGGTCCCCTGTCTTTTCTTCGCCTGTTCCCTTGGTTTCTCCACGTTGAACATTCCTTTCCCCCCGGTTTAGACATCCTATTTGAGCCTGTGTCAGCTATAAGGCTGTTGGAATGTGAGGAGCTGACTTTTATAGAATTCAGGCAGCTGTTGGAGTTTATAGTGCAGCCACACAACGATCTATGATCACATATTAGACCTATCTGTTTTTGATGGCGGTACTGAGGCTTTGAACTCTAGGCTGTGGACTCAATCCTTTTGTTTTTTCACTCCAGGCTAGTGCTCTACCACTTGAGCCACACCTCCACTTCTGGCCTTTTGCTGGCTAATTAGAGATGAGGATCCCCCTATCTCTGCCTCCTGAGTAGCCTGGATTATAGGCATGAGAATTGACCCTGGCTTCGACATATCCATTTTGCTACATCCCTTTGCTTTCCCATAACTAGCAGCCTGTTTTCGGCACCTGTCTCTCTTGATCCACAAGGCATTCTGTCTTCTGTTAACTCTCAGCTCTGGATATCCTTCAACACATCCAGCCCAAAGTTCAATTCATGTCACAGAGATAATTTCCTTTTACCTTAAAGGTAAAGACCTTCGGAACTCTCACTCTGGAGCCTCATATGACCTTTATCCTGGCCTGGTGCCCATCTGCTTTCCCAAGTAAAGTCTATCATCTGTTCTTCTGTCTCCACGTGGTTACAAAAGGCACAGGTCTGACTCTCTGAGGCTTCCATCCAGTTCATTAGAAACCAGCCATCTTTTCCACTGACTTCTTGCTCTGGAGTGACTACTATAAATGGAAGGAAAATGGGCTTTGGAAACAGACCTGAATATGGAGCCTAGACCCACTCCTGCTCCTGAGTGTGTGACTTCGTGTGTGTGTGTTTGTGTGTGTGGTGTGTGCATGTGCATGTACTTGGGTGCAGCTGCTGGCCTTCGGACTTGAACTCAGGACCCTAGACCATCACTTAGCTTTTGCGCTCAGGACTGGTGTTCTACCTTTGGAACCACAGCTGTACTTTCTGTAGAGTTTTCCGTTAGTTGCCTGGAGATAAGAGTCTCAAAGATTTGTCAGTTTGTTAGTTTTGAACTGGGATCTTCCGATCTCAGGAGTAGCTAGGACGACATGTTCAAGAACATGTTTCTCATCTGGGAAATGGTGATCTCTGAGCCTCAAAAGGATGTGCCTGAGAGTCCTGGCACTGGGCAGCCATGAAGCATGGTTTCTTTCCTTTCCTCCTTCTTAGTCAGACCTGAACTTCAGTGGTGGCTGGACTGAATCTTCCAGAGCCTGTGTGGCAGTATTTGCTTGCACCTTTCACTTTGGATCTCACTATTTTCACTAGTCTACACTCTGGATTCACAGAACTACTTCATACTTCCTCAATATTGCAATGTCATTTCCTTCTCTCCCTCCCCACCCCATTGCTTGGTGTATACAGTTTCTCGTTTGAGTTCATTTAGACACCATACTTGTTTCTTTTTCCTTGATTTCCCAAGACCATTTGACCATCCTGTCTAACCTCCAGCAGCTACGGTTCTTCCCACAAAAGGATTTGCTCCCTGAACTCGCCTCTGCCTTGGTGATCCCATAGACAGTTAACTTTCTGAGGTGGGACACCCTCTTTATCCAAGTTGTATTCCTGGGCTGTGGAACTTTGTGACCCTTCCAGCATGTCAGGGACTTATGGTCCACGCCTGCAATCCTAGCTCCTTGAGAATGATAGGCACGAGGATCCCAAGTTCAAAGCCACCCAGGAAAAGATAAGAAGACTAGGCTTCAAAACCAAAATAACGGAACCACAAAAAGGCCGTGGCGCCAGTGGGAGCGCACGCAGGCTCGGGGTTCAGTGCCCAGGACTACAGACTATTGAGGTAAATCTTCCTGTCTTCCTGGGTCATCTGGGCAATAAAGAATTGCTTATGAAGTACAAAATGTAGTGCGATGTTGTCGTAAGAGCCGAGCGGGGACTGGGGAGGCTCCCTCTCCTCGCGGGTCTGCGCCCTGGCCTGGCCCTGCGCAGCCACACGGACGAGCGCTGGAAGGCCGGCACACGACCAGCACGCTGACCGGACCCCGATGTGTGTCCGCGATGGCCATCCAATCCCAGGGGCCCAAACGTCACGGGGGGGGGGGGGCCGCCGGCGGTGCAGAGCCTCCTGATTGGTTCTGGGGCCGCCTTGGCCCCAGGCAGCGCCTCCAGGGCGAGCCAGTGAAGGAGAAGCCCTGCCCGCCCTCTTCAGTGCATCCGCGGACGGGGAGGCAGGCATTCCACCGCGGCCCTCCCTCTTCCCGGGCATGGTCCTCACGCAGCGGCTCAGCCATGGAGCCCAGCAGGTCTTCCTGAGGCCTGTGCGCGTTCCCGTGCGGGGGGTGGACGTGAACTCTGGCCCGGGCGCCGGCCCCGAGCTCTCCGCTCAAGGCTGGGGCTCCACCACGTCAGGCCCCAGGCCCACGTGCCGTGTTCTGGTGGGGAACGGAAGACAAGAGCCTCACGGACGTGGCCGGACAGCCTGGGCTAGGATCTTCTGTTCTCAGTCTTGTAGAGCACTTAGGATGCGGCGGCACCCAGCTCTAAGAGCAGTGCGAAGGCCCCCCTTCCTTCCTTCTAAAGTCAGATGCTCATTGACATGAAAGAATAACAATTCTCAGTAGCGGGAAATAGGTGTGCCTGTGACAACAGGAGCCAGAATGCTCGGGGCTGAAAGGAGACAAGAGTCCATTCCCCGGGTGCAGAACTGAGGGTGCCTCTCCCATTTCCCACCCACACCCCGCTCTCACCTCACAGGTCCGCTCTCTATCCTGACTCTCACCCTCAGCCCATGCTCCAGCCAGGGGGGCAGGAGAGAAAGGCCCAACGCCCCTTTAACGTGCATTGATCACCATAGGCCCAGCTGCAACTCAGGGAAAGATGATGGTATATACCCATGCATACACTATATACTACATGCACACATATACATCCGTGACATCTATAACATCCATGCACACTCATACACGATATATCCAAATCATATATGCATTGTATATATGCATATACATACACACATATAAACACATGACTGTGTATAAGCTTATATGCAACTATACTTAATACATATACAATATACATATATGCTTATACAGGTACACACATATACATACGCACACTTAAAAAAAAAATCCGGGGGCCTGGAGTTTGGCCTAGCGGTAGAGTGCTTGCCTAGTATGCACGAAGACCAGGGTTTGATTCCTCTGTACCACATACATAGAAAAAAGCCGGAAACGGGGCTGAAGCTCAAGTGGTAGAGTGCTAGCCTTGAAAAAGTCCAAGGAGAGTGCTTATGCCCTGAGCCCAAGCCCAGGACTGGCAAAAAAAAAAATCTGTTCATCATCATAAGCCACCGAGCTGTTTCCATAACTGTTCTCTCTGCAGGACTCTTACAGTTGCCTCAGGATGTGGCTTTCATGAGAATATTTGCAGTGGACAAAACCAGCCCTCTAGTGAGAGTGGCATAAGCAAAACTAAACCCAACATTTTGGTGGTCTTAGCTAGTCCAAAACAATTCTACCCGAACACCAGAAGAAGTTAGGAGTTACAAAAATGAAAAGATCTCATAGGAAGCTCATTTATTACATTCCTAAAACTTTTTTTTGTTGTTTTGTTTTTAGCAAAGAAGATGAAGCTTGAGTTGATGCAATGAATTCTTGGGGTACATACAGTATTAAACTACGGTGTGTGATTGCACTTCTGGGGAGCTGGCCAACGACAAAGATCCAAACAAGTATTTGTTTCTGATGAGTGTTTTGCTCATGGCTTCAGAGCAGATGGTGGCTGGGGAGATGGGACTGTGGTTGGCAGGGAAGGAAATGGCCTTCATATAGTGACACTGGAGCATGGCACTTGCTGAGGAAATATCCCACTCACCCCAGCAGGACGAGGGCTATCCATACCCCAAGGATACTTAGCGCTTAAGTGGGCATCTGCCACTTCCCCAAAGCCACACAGGCAGTGACTCACAAAGCAGTGAAAGGCAAGCTGGGTGTGGTGGCCCATACCTGTAATCCCAGCTATGGGGCAGGTTGAGATCTGAGGACTGAAGCTCCAAATCAACTCAGGCTATTAAGTTCATTGAGACCCTATCTCCAGCCAAAAGTGGAGATGTGGCTTAAGTGGTAGAGCACCAGCCTTGAGCAGAAAGGCTAAGCAAGAGCTTCATGCTCTGAGCCGGGTGTGGTGGCTCATACCTGTAATCCTAGGTACTCAGGAGGCTGAGATCTGAGGATCCCGGTTCAAAACCAGCTCAGGCAACACAAGCACGTGAGACTCTTATCTCCAATTAAGCACTAGAAAACTGGAAGTGGGGCTGTGGCTCAAGGCGTAGCTGATAGCCTTGAGCTGAAGAGCTCAGGGACAGCACCCAGGCCCAGAGTTCAAGCCCCATGACTGACCAAAAAAAAAAAAATAAAAAAAAGAGCATGATGCTCTGAGTTCAAGCCTCAATACCAAGACAGTGAAATAAACTAGACAGCACTCCAGGGACCAAATGAAATGGACGCTAGGACCAAATCTGTCTTCAGATTAATTGGAAAATCTACTTTAACCACATTAGCTACACAGGTAACTAGTACAATTCATCTGAACGTGTGGGTGGTGTTGTGTGAGTCTGCACTGAGCTGGTCGAGGTGAGGCCATTGTGCTTACAGACACACGTGATAAAACTCTAAGTTGAAAGAAAATTCCAGAGACTTGTGCTAGCCATTTGTGTAAACTTGGGGAGAGTCTTCCAGTAGCCAGGTTTCCACGAGGATCTGCTCATGCATATACATTTTTTTTCTTATAAATACAATAGTACTTTGAATTTGTGTTAGATGAAACCTTGGAGTGTCATTTAATATGATTTCTGGTCATCCTAACCTATGTTGTTAGAATTTAGTCAATTCTCTGAGATTTACTTTATTTCTAGTCCTAGGGCTTGAATTCAGGTCCTGAGCACTGTCCTTGGACTTTCTCAAGGCTGGAGCTCTACCACTTAAGCCACAGCACCACTTCCGGCTTTTTCTATGTATGTGGTACCGAGGAATCGAATCCCGGTCTTCATGCATGCTAGGCAAGCACTTTAACCACTAGGCTACACTCCCGGCCCTCTGAGTTTTATTTTATTTTATTTTTTAATGTGCAAGTACTGATGTTTGAACTCAAGGCCTGAGTGCTGCCCCTCAGCTTTTTCACTCAAGGTTGGCGCTCTACTACTTGAACCACAGTTCTGCTTCCATCCCATTGGGTTCTTTAGAATAGCGTTTCTCTTGGACTTTTCCAATACTAGCTCTCAAGTGGATTAAAGAATCTGACTAACCCCAAACCTGATACACAAAATAGACACAAAGAATGTAGGCCAAAATTGTTAACAGAATTGACCATATCTAGTTTCCTCTTCGTTATAGAGGTGTGATTGTATTTTCTGGTCTAGTCATTTCAAATTGTCTTGATCCAAAGAGAAAAAGTTGTAGAATTTAGAAGAAATAATAGCCGAGCTTCATTTCAGCTTTTGTGCCAAACCGTCTCTTAATCATGTAATTCGTCTTGTTTGGATATCATTTAGGGTAGCCCAAAATGCCATCTGCTATGGAGATCTCAAATCACTGCTTGAGAACTTGCCTGGCTAAGGTAGACGCCGCAATTCTCCTCTAGCCCTAAGATTTGATGTGGAGACAGAATGTGTAATTTTGCACTCGACAGAGCCAGAGGAGGAATTTAATATTACATTCAGAACCATACTCAAATTGTCCCAAAAAAGTTCAATAAAATAATATTGCAAATCACACTCAAGTTTAATCTAACTGGCAATGGTTGAGAAAAATTGAGAAATCAAATCTCTGGGACAGCGCTGGCTGTTTACATGTTGTGAGAGCTGCACGCTGGGCGGCTGCTGTTTACTGGGCTTAGATTTGACTCCAGGCCAAGGCTCCCATCTGACTTCATTCGGCTGCGGTAAGCTTTGGATTCCTCCATGTCACCACTCTTCCGAGTAGACAGCGCTCAGCAGACAGGCGGGGGAGGAAGAAGAGACGAGAGGCTGGTCTACGCAAGAGACATGAACCTGCTTTCAGCTACCTGAATTAATCCCGTGAGGCCTCCAGCCAGAGGCTCACACTCCAACACAGTTGAGGTGAACCATGAAATGAAAAAGGGCATCTGAGAATTCTCCAAGTATTTCTACCAGATGTGGGGGTAGGGAGAGGGTTATGCAATAAAGCATGATTATTCTGCTTTATTTGATGGCACTTTAAGTTTCTTACTTACAAATGAATGGGACATCTGGCAGAAACATGATGGATGTGTGTGTTTGTGTGTGTGTGAGTCCTGGGTGATGTCCCTTAAGCGCTCTACCACTTGAGCCACAGCTTCATTTCTGGCCTTTTGAGTTCATTGGCTATTATTCATGCCTGGGTTGGCTTTGAACTGCAATCCTTAGATCTCAGGCTCCCGAGTAGCTAGGATTACAGGCATGAGCCACCAGCACCTGGCTTTCATAAATGTTCCTGACACAAATTAAGACATGGTTTCACAGAAGAAATACTGTTAGTCCGAACAAACGAGTCAGCACTTTTCTTTTGAAATTTAAAAGTGAAAAAATAATCCCTACCAATTCAAAAAAAAAAAAATCTGGACAAAAAGACGACTCAGCTAAAAGGAAAGGCAGTATCTATAACAATTTGCTTTCACACAAATATGGACTGTGCACCTCAAAATATGAGCTTCGCACGCCTTACATTATTATGCCAATCCTGGGGCTTGAACGCAGGACTTGGGCACTGTTCTTGAGCTTTTTGCTCAAGGCTAGCATTCTATCATTTGAGCAACAGCTCTACTTCTGGCTTTTATTTATTTTTTGGTGGTTAATTAGAAGTAGTTTCTTATGGACTTTCCTGCCCAGGCTGGCTTTGAACTGTTCTCCTCAGATCTCAGCTTCTTCAGCAGTTAGGATTACAGGTGTGAGCCACCAATGCCCCGAGTTTTAACTTTATACATATCTATATAATACTTTATATATATATTACACTCACACACATTAAAAACTGTGCTGGTACAGGGGCTTGACCTCAAGGCTTGGATGCTGTCCTTCAGCTCTTCCTCAAGGCTGGTGTTCTACCATCTGAGACCCAGCTCTATTTCCAGCCTTTTGATGGTTGGTCGGAAGAGTCTGACAGACTTCCTTGTTCCAAGTGGCTTCAAACTGTGATCTTCAGATTCAACATCTTGAGCAGCTGGGATTACATGCATGAGCCGCCAGCACCTGGGCTACATTCAAACATTGTGGAGTAAATTGGAATTCATCAAATTGAGAAAGCTGACACACTGGAGAGATTACATATTAAGCCCATAAATGTTGACAGCTTGGCTCCATCTTACAAAAAGTAGGAATAAGTACAAATTTCTAAATTTTGCAATGGGAACAGAACTTAGTCCTACATTTGAAAATTACATAATATAGGTCTGGGAGTTTGGTCTAGTGGTAGAGTGCTTGCCTAGTATGCACAAAGGCCCCAGTTCAATTCCTCAGTACCACATACATAGAAAAAGCCAGAAGTGGTGCTGTGGCTCAAGTGGCAGAGTTCTTGGCAGAGTTCTAGCCTTGAAGAAAGCCCAAGGACAGTGTCCAGGCAATGAGTTCATGCCCCAGGACTGGCAAAAAAAAAAAAAAAGAAAAAAAGAAAAAGAAATTTATATTGAGGGATATGAGAGTTTTCATCAACAGGTAAAGCCTGTGGAAAGGAGCTTGTGACTGTGTGTGTGTGTGTGTGTGTGTGTGTGTGTGTGTGTGTGTGTGTGTGTGTGTGTGTGTGTGTGTGTGTGTGTACTGGTACTGGGGCTGGAATTCAGGGTCGTCTTACTTGTTTTTTTGCTCAAGGTTGTTGCTGTACTTGAGCCACAGCTCCACTTCTGTCCTCTGTTAAGATAATTGGAGATAAGAATCTCCCAGGGGGCCAGGAGTTTGGCCTAGTGGTAGAGTGCTTACTTAGTATGCATGAAGACCTGGGTTCGATTCCTCAGTATCACCACATATACAGAAAAAAGCCAGAAACGGTGCTGTGGCTCAAGTGGTAGAGCTCTAGCCTTGAGAAAAGGACAGTGCTCAGGCCCTGAGTCCAAGAGCCACGACTGGCCAAAAAAAAAAAGTCTCCCAGATTTGTCTGCCCGTGCTGAATTTAAGTCCATGATCCTCAGATCTCAGCCAGCTGACAGGCGTGAGCCACCAGAGCTCAGCTGGTGTGTGTGGCTCATTAAATTAATGAGTAAATAACATTAAATTTTTAAGAAAATTTAGAAATGATCTCATGTCGCTCTCCTTGTTTTCCTCTGTGAAGCTGTAAAATCAGAATGCCCACAACACCACCAAGGCACTCGTTCAGACTGACTGACTTCCCTTAGGAATTACAGTGGGCAAAGATTACGATTCATCTTCTGGAAGAATCTGGAAGATTCTCCACGGTTACATTCTCCTAGCTAATAATAATTGGATTTCTTCACATTTTAACCAAGTATTTTCTGTGAAGGTCATGGAAGTACATGTTAAATCACTGTATTGAAGTCCTCTTGATTTCCTTGAGCTGTAGAATGCCAATCTTTTAACAACAGGTAAAAAGAAAAAAAAAGAAAAAAAAAACCTTATTAAATGGAAGTTGGCTTTGGGAAGTGATTTTCCCACGTTGTTGCCCCAGCAACTTCAGTCCTGACATTTAGAAGCCACAAGGCCTAGGGCAGGCGTCACTCAGCATAATTTACTTGGCCAAGAGGTCAAGCCTGGAGTGAGTGCTAAGAAACACCACTGGCATCCTTTTCGTCAGATCGATTTCAAAAGTGAACCTAGCTAGTCGTCAGTGGCTCACTCCTGTAATCCGGCTATTCCAGAGGCTGAGATGTGAGGGTTGTATGTGGTTAAAGCCAGCCTGGACAAGAAAGTTGTAAGACTCTTATCTCCAACTAACCACCAGAAAACAGAAGTGGAGCTGTGGCTCAAGTGGTAAAGTGCTAGCCTTGACCTAGGCCTTGAGTTCGAGCTCTAGTACTGGCACACCACACACACACACACACACACACACACACACACACACACACACACACACTCATAAAGACTTTGGGGAGGAAGGGGGCTGTGGAATGGTAATGGAAGATGGAATAAGGAGTAGAGGTGACTGGATCAGAGGCAATCCCACTGTCTAACGAAGACACAGTAAGGAAGATGTAAGCTGAGGGAAGACCCTGGAGACGGGGGAGGGGGTGAGCAGGGTGAGTGAGAGAAGGGCAGGGTTCTGATGTGCCAAACATCACATGGAGGCGAAAACATCCAGTAAGTCCTTATGTATAGGGATTCTGGAAGGAAGAAGAGAGAAGGTGAAAAAAGATACAAACTTGGTGGTCTTTAATTTATGGGAAATATTCAAAGCCATGGAACCACAGATCACACAGAATAAAAGGAGAAATTAGCTGAATACCTGTAATCCCAGCTACTCAGGAGAGCTGAAGATTACAGTTCAAACCCAGCCCAGGCCAGAAAGTCTGAGTGACTCATCTTCAATTAGCTACCAAAAAACAAATGCTGGAAGTGGTGCTGAGGCTCAAGCGGTAGAGCTCTGGCCTTGTGTGCAAAAGGATAGTGCCATGTCCTGGGTTCAAGCCCTAGCAATAGCTTGTGCATATGCACACTGCACAATTACCCAGACCTATCACAATCGAGGTTAGGGTCTCTAAAATATTGCACTATGCGTTGCTGCAGAATTTTGAGTCTTCTCTATATATAATTGAGAACACAGACCTACAGTTCTGAGAAGACATTAAACATGTTGCAGATTACAAGTAGAGAGCTGGCAGTGTGACTAATGCTCTTTATTTTATTGTGCTTGAACTCAAGGCCTAGGTGCTTTCTTTAGTTTTTCTCTTAAGGCTGGTGCTCTATCTTTTGAGCCACAGTCCCACTTCTGACTTTTTTTTTTTTTTTGCCAGTCCTGGATTTGGGCTCAGGGCCTGAGCACTGTCCCTGGATTTTCTCAAGGCTAGAGCTCTACCACTTGAGCCACAGCACTACTTCTGGCTTTTTGCTACGTATGTGGTACTGAGGAATCTAACCCGGGTCTTCGTGCATGCTAGGCAAGCACTTTAACCACTAGGCCAAACTCCCAGCCCCACTTCTGACTTTTTGATGTCTCACAGGCATTCCTACCCGGACTAGCTTTCAACGGTTGATCCTTAGTTCTCAGTTTCTTGAGTAGTTAGGATTGTAAGTGTGAGCCACTGGCCCCCTGCTGCAGAGTATTTATATTTGGTAGAACCATCGTAGCATGTTGTGGAGAGAGTTCGGTTCATTTGAGAGCGAACAGATTTGTATCCCAGTGACTGTGGCTGGTTACCAAGGTTGCTTAGTCTCATGCCGACCAGACTTTTCTAGAATTTCAGATTTGCTAGTTATCTCATTTCCGGTACTCGTCAGCAACATGCAAGTTTTAATTTGGTACAGTGTAAAAGATGTTTCCCCTTGTCTATGAGAAAAAAAAGGAAATTACAAGAAAAACAAAATCTTGATTTTTTTAACGCTCAAAAAAGCTATCAGAAAACCACGAGTTTGCCTGTAAAATTGTCACAGAATTTTTTTCCTCTTACATGAAACTTTAAGACTCATTAAGACAAAACTATATGCTTATAGGTTGACTCACTAAATATTTAATATTTTTATAGAGCCCAGGCATCTGCATTTTTGACAGATTTGGAACATATACAAAAAATTAAAAACCACTTAGAAAAAATCCTTTTTATAAAATCTGGTGTCCAGTGCTTACTAACATTTTAAGAAAAAGAGTCTCAAGGGGCAAGAACTCACAATCATTACATACATATCTTGCCACAAGGAATTTTCTATAATCTGTTTCAGTATCTGAGCTGTGTTGAAGTCAGCGATTTGTACATTCTGTGGCTTCTTCTTTCCCCCCTTCCTTTTCAAATCAGCTTCCAGACTTCCGAGAACAGAAATTGTGCCAGGAATGACTCAAGTTTTCCTACCTTTGAGTTGAGTTTGTTTCTTGATTTCTGTGTGTTTCTCAAAACAAGTCTAGTGTGGATCACATTTTGAAGTCAGAAGGGATTTTTGAGGCTTATTAGCTATTCTGATACCGGATGTGTATCTCTAGTGCACCAGCCCATGTTCCACTCCTCCGAGCAACTATCTCTGGGCTCCTTCTCTTGGGCTGTGGTGGTGACAGGAGTTTATTTCACCTCAACACAAGTCTCCATTCCCCTCTTGTTGTAAGGGAACTCATGTGGTGGGGACCCATCCAGCGTGCTCAGAACTCTGGATGCGACCTGCCCGCGTGCTCCTCTCCATGCATTTTCTCAGAGCAGCATATGAATCTGAATAGCACATTTATATTAACGTGATTGACTCATTCTAGTAGTATGCGGAATACAAATGCATTTTCGAATGTTCAGAATTTTTGCTTTTGGAGTTTGAACTCAGGGCCTCACACTCTTTCTTGCCTTTTTCACTCAAGGTTGATGTTCTTCCACTTCATCCACACGTCCAACTCCTGGGTTAACTTTCATGGACTTTTCTTCCTTGGCTGGATTTGAGCCATGATCCTTAGATCTCAGCCTCCTGAGTAGCTAGGGTTACAGGCAGGCATGAACCACCAACCAGTGCCTGGCAAGTTTTCAGAAATGATGCTGATTTAGAAAAGGCTGGTTCAATTGGAGTTATTTAAGCTTCCTATCATTTAGGAAAGGGCGGCAATTTTACCTAAAACTCTTCAATTAGTATTCACAATTGGTTAGCTGATTGGTTAATTGAAGACAGTGAGATCAATCATATCGATGGACTTAAATCATTATGAGCTCCGATATGTTTTTAGTGGCTGCTAGAACAGGGATAAAACAAGGACAGCTCTCTGTCTTTAGGAGGAAGACAAAAAGTAAGAAGGCAAACTATAAATGATAGAAGCATCAGTTATGAAAGCACTCCACTGGAAATTCAGGACATCAGAATGGTGCCTGGTAGCGTTTGTGGGTCCATTGTTGAGACTAGATGTTTTGGCGGAAAAGAAAACAAAGCAAATCTGCCAGCTCTTTCCCATTGTTTACATCCATCAGTGAGTGACTGAGGACAGAATAGCCCCTATTAGGGGTGACTGAAGCCAGGTGCTCTCCGCACCCTAACTACTCAGGAGGCTGAATTATGAGGCTCATGGTTCAAAGACAGACCAGGCAGGGAAATCCATAAGACTTTTCTTTTCAGTCCTGCAGAGCCTGGGCACTGTTCCTGAGCTTCTTTTGCTTAAGGCTAGCATTCTACCACTTGAGCCACAAAGCCACTTCTGGCCTTTTCTGTGGTACTGAGGACTCAAACCCAGGGCTTCACACATGCTAGGCAAGCACTCTACTACTAAGCTCTGTTGCTTCTCCTAACTCCTGGTGTTGCTGGTGATGATGACATGTGGGTGGCAGAGCTGAGCCTCTGTTTCTTGTGCTTCCTGCTGCTTCTTAGCAGTGTTATTTTTTCCTGGTGCCAGCACTGGGACCTGAACTCAAGTTCTGGGTGCCGTCCTTTAGCCGTCTGCTCAAGGCTGGCATTCACCTCTTGAACCACACATCCATTTCTGGTTTTCTGGTGGTTAAATGGAGGTAAGTGTCTCATGGACTTTTCTTCCTCAGCTGCCTTTGAACCATGACTCTCAGATCTTAGCCTCTTGAGGCGCTAGGATTACAGGTGTGAGCTCCAGTGCTCAGCAGTAGTCTTTTGAGACACACTGGAGCATTCACTGGTATATAAACAGAAGAGAAACATGAGAGGCTCGGACTTGGATCCCAAGACCTCCTCTTCTTCTGGACATTTTATAAATGTCCAACAGGCTTGTACATCTTTTTTTAAAATTCAGAATTCAATATGCAAAAATCTATTTTTTCCAGTGAATTTTTCCAGTGTTTGTTGTTTTTAATTGTTTAAACACAGATAGCATTTTCCTAATTCCATTCCGTTAGTGAAATTACAAACAAAACAAAACAAAACCCAAGACAACGAAAAGACCTTTTAATTGTGGATTCCTGACTCATTCTACTGACAGCAGCCAGGGGTGGTGTTTTGCCTCCGGACTTGGAAGGTGAATCAGCATGTAGGAAATGCAGCCGAAACCACCTCTCAGCCTGGGAGTGGGGTGGGGGGTGCTCCTGAGTCCGGCACTGTTTGTAGTTTTGGATGTCTGTGATTTACGTGGCTTTGTTAGACAACACAGACTTTGGTTCACTTACATTTAACATTCCTTAAAATAAATCAAAGGCTGTTTCCACTTTGCATGTGGATTCGGGTGCTGGAGGAATGATGAACTAACAAGTGCCGAGTGTCCATGGTAATGGACTGGGGCTCTTAGCTGGAATGCTTTCATTCATTCATTCATTCATTCATTCATTCTTTTTTGGGGGGGTTGTAAACAACAAAAACTGGCTCTGGCTAGCTCAGACAAATGTGAGTGGCACTAAGATATTAAGACATTTTCTCATGGAGCAATGATTTAGCCTACAGGGTATTAGAAAGATCAGGTCTAACCCCCAACCTACCCTGTGATTACAGGGAAGAAACCTATCTACTTGATAATTAAATAGGGATCTATGCGTCTCCATCTATAGGTTGGTGACATGTGAAAACATTCTGCTTGTAGCAGATACACACTCCTTCCACTAATGAAAACACGATACTACAATACAGACACAGTTTGAAAGTTACTACATCATTCAAAAAACCATAAACAAACAGGTGCTGGTGGCTCATGCCTGGAATCCAAGCTATTTAGGAAGTGGAGATCTGAAGATCATGGTTTGAGGTCAGCCAAGAAGGAAAGTCCATGGAATCTTATCTTCAAAATTTACCAGCATAAAAGCAGACGTGGAGCTGTGTTCAAGTAACAGGGTTCCAGCCTTCAGTGAGAAAGCTGAGGGAGAGTCTTAGGCTGAGTTCTAGTTCTAGTACTAGCACGCGCACTCGCGAGCAAGTGCACACACACACACATTCACCAAAGGGAATAAGAAAAAATGAATGTGGTAGTGAAAGGTGGAAGAAGGTATGGACTATGAAGTTTCTTGACTTAAGACTCGTCCTCTAGTTCTTTGGTAGCCTTGTGCATTCATACCCAGCTAAGTCACATGACAGCAACTTGTAAAGTTGTCCTTTGTAAAGTCGTGCCTTGTGAACCACGGAGCACAGTGGCTTCCTACTAATTGGACTGAATTTAAAGCTCTCTTCTTTTTTTTTTTTTGCCAGTCCTGGGCTTGAGCTCAGGGCCTGAGCACTGTCCTTGGACTTTCTCAAGGCTAGAGCTCTACCACTTGAGCCTCAGCACCACTTCCAGCTTTTTTCTATGTATGTGGTACCAAGGACTCGAACCCGGGTCTTCATGCATGCTAGGCAAGCACTTTAACCACTAGGCCAAACTCCCGGTCCAGCTCTCTTCTTTACTAAGTTGCAACTCTAGTGAATGGCCTGCTTTAAACTTTAGTTTAATTTCTAAGAGAAAACTAAGCTGTTTTTAATAGTTAAGGATTAGTGGTAAATTTTTCAAACACTTATGGAAGGGTATTTATAAAAGCATAATAATTCATGAGTATTTCTGAGAAAGGAACCATAGTGAAAAGAAAGAATTGGGAAAAAATAAGGCTAAGCAAACAAAATTTGTTGGAGTTTCTTTTTATTACACAGAGAAATCCCAGAAAAGCACAAAGCCCTTGAAATTAGAAGCATTTCAGAAAATAAGATGAAATCTGCATACATACATTTAATTGACATTTCAATTTTGATGTTAAAAATACTCATGATTTTATATTGAAGCACAATGCTCATGAATTAACATTCTGAAAGGAATGATTTCATAGATCTGATATTTGAACCTGCATTCCTATATATGTAAGTGCTATTCTCAGAGAGTAGGTTTTCAGTTCAAGTTAAGACAAAACCAGTCATTGATTAATACAGCCTTTGCAGAGCAAAACTACGAGATGGATCTACGTCATACACCACTTGGGGAGCTTGATTGGTATGGCAGATCTTAGCTGAATATTATAATCTTTAGTGATTTTATTTACATGATGTTTTTTAGCAGAATAACAAATATACATATAATGCAATTGCAGAAAAGAGGTTAGGGTAACACTAGATTTATTATCTATTATAACAGCATTGTATATGCCAGTTGCACAGATAAATAAGTGCTAACATCCCTGCTATTTCTATCCTTAAAATCAAGTAAATACACTGTAGCATCTTCTCAAAAATCATCCTTGAAAACAATCGAGATCCTTATTCTTTTTGCAAAATACCGAGCAAATGGCTACTATAAAGTGGCATCATTACTGTACGAAGTTGACATGGCTCTGCATGACTGTAAAGCTGATGTGACTTTGAGACGATGGCGTTTTTTCACTGATTGTGGGGTCATACTATTCTGTTGCTGTTACTACTACTAATAAAATAATAAGAGATGGAAGGGAAACCAATGAAGAAGTAGATACCTTGCTACATTCTGTAAATGTTTCTCTGGTGTATCCTGGGATTGGGAACCAATTCGGGAGGCGTGAAGAAAGAACAAGAACATTTTTACACTCACAGATTGTATTTAGAGGTCGGTGCAGGTGGGTGAGCACGCCAGGTCTCTACTCAATGTCACTGGGCTCTGTGGCAATCAGGGCACTCAGCTGTTTCTGTGCACAGGACAGGAATAGCTCCAAGCTGGACAGGCTTCTTTGGCGAATGACTTGATCAAGCTGTTGATTTGTTTAAAGACACAGGGACAGCGAAAAGAGAGATGGGGGGGGCAGGATAAAAAAAAAGCAACGATAAGTAGAAAACATGATTGTCAATGAAAATTTAGACCAACATTTTCAAATGAGATAATTTAGACAGTCAAGGAATACTTTAGGTGAAAATAAAGCCATTATCTCAGGTCTAGCAGCTAAGATGAAAGGATAGATCACCAAAAATGGAATACATTTTCAGCTGGGCACCAGTTTCTCACACCTGTAATTTTAGCTACTCAGGAGGCTTGGTCCTGAGGACTGCAGATCAGTGCCAGCCTAGGCAGGAAAGGCTGACAGACTCATCTCCAATTAATCACCAAAGGGGGAAAAAGCTGAAAGTGGAGATGTATTTCAAGTGGTGGACTGCCAGTCCTTTGTTTTTTCCCTTGTCGGTTGTGGACTTGAACTCTGGGCCTAGGCGTTGTCCCTGAGCTCTTTAGCTCAAGACCACAGCCCTACCTCTTGAGTCACAGTGCCATTTCACAGACTACCAGTCTTGAGCAAAAAGTTTAGGGACAAAGGTTCAATCCTCAAGACTAGCACAAAATTTGTTTCCATAACCAATTTTGATTTATAGGAACATGGATGTTAATATGCTACATCAGAATAATTTTTAGAAAATGTAAGAGTATAAGAATGCTTGGCTGGGTGCTATGGTTCCTGGCTGCTTCCTGATTTCTAAATATTTGTTTATTGGGCATGAGCTTATCCTTTTTCTGAGTCAAGAATAATTCTAGCAAAATGCTCCACTGTTTTCCCTTGTTGCAGTAGTTCTGTATGTGTGGCTCACATGGCAAAAGTGATCAAGGCTTTTGACTGGATCAAGAAGATGTGGTATTTATACACAATGGAATTCTATGTTGCCATCAGAAAGAACGACATCGCCCCATTTGTAAGGAAATGGAAAGACTTGGAAAAAATCATATTAAGTGAAATAAGCCAGACCCAAAGGAACATAGGCTCCATGGTTTCCCTCATTTGTAATAATTAGTACACATCTAGGACTCTCTTAGCAGAGGATTAGAATAGCTCAAAACCTAGATACATAAGGCCATATAGGATGAGACTAAATGAAAGGATCTCTAGGATATGGAAACAAGAGCTTTATTTATCTTGTGTGACTGTTCTTAATGTACTATGTTATTTCTCTTCAATTTTGTTGTCCCTTCGTTATCTCATATTGTTACAGTATCTTACCTTGTTACCTGGTATATTGTATATACGTTTATTTATTTGACATAGGAAAGGGAAGGGGGAAACAAGATGATTGGGAGGGGGTTGAGGGAGGAAAATGGGGACAAAAACATGAGAAGGGGTATCAATATGTGAGAAGTAATGCATCTACTATCTGTCAACTATAACCCCTCTATATATTACCCCTACAATAATAATAATAATAATCAATAATAAAAAGTGATCAAGACTTGTACTCAGGTGGGAGCTGGTGGCTCAGATCTGTAATCCAGGCTACTCAGGAGGATGAGACCTGAGGATGGTAGCTCAAAGACAGCCTGGACAGACAAATCTGAGGGCCTACAGTTATCTCCAGTTAACCAGCAGAGCTGGCATTAGAGATGTGGTTCAAATGGTAGAGCACCAGCCTTGAGCGAAAATAAAGAACAAGTGAGAACACATTTTATGCTTAGCTATTATTTGTCATCTACACAAATGCAATATGAAGAATGATAAATTTACACTGATCCAAAGAGCAAGACTCAGCCAATAAAAAAAATCTGCCCCATTTTAATACAGCTGGTCATTAAAAAAGTATTCATTTCTTAAAATATCTGATGCTGTGTGTGTGTGTGTGTGTGTGTGTGTGTGTGTGTGTGTGTGTGTGTGTATTATCCCTTAGCACTTTTGCTCAGGGCTGGCATTCTACTACTTGAGACACACCCCCACTCCCAGCTTTCCGGTGATTAACTGATAAGAGTCTCATGGATTTTTCTGCCTGAGTTGGCTTTGAACCAGCACCCTCAGCTCTCAGGTTACTGACAGCCAGGATTATACAGGTATGAGCCATAAGTGCCTGGTGTGAAGTATTATTTTAAAAATTAATACGTGTGTGCACACATGCACACCTCTTTTCTATAATATTAAGTACTAAGGGTTCTTTCAATAGTTGTTGAGCTTCTACATGCAAGATATTCTGATAGTTATGAAAATATTAGGCTTACTAATATTACTTTTCCAACCTATAGTCATATATACTTTTATGATCTTGTTTTAAAAAAATATATAGCTAGAACTGATATCAGAACAAATTTTTACTGAGCTATTTCAACACTCTAGTATTAAATTGTGACATGCTTTACTTTCTCTTTTTCTCATCTGTGAAGCTTATTAATAAAACTGAAATTTACCTGTAACATTATAGGTTACATTAATATAGATTGTCTAGTACCATTTTTTTTTTTTTGGTCGGTTGTAGGGCTTGAACTCTGGGCCTGGGCACTGTCCCTGAGTTCTCCTACCCCTGGAGCCACAGCCCCACTTCCGGTTGCCTAGTGGTTAAGTGGAGATAAGAGTCTCGCAGACTTTAGTGCCTGGACTGGCTTTGAACCATGATCCTCAGATCTTAGCCTCCTGAGTAGCACTGGTCTTCTGACTGAATTCAGGGCCTCTCTCCTAGAGCTTTTCTGCTCAGGGTTGGCATTCTACCACTTGAATCACAACTCCCCTCTGGCTTTTTGGTAGTTAATTGTTGCTAACAGTCTCCAGGACTTCCTGCCCAGGCTGGCTTCAACCTTGATCCTTAGATCTCAGCCTCCTGAATAGTTAGAATTACAGGCATGAGCCAGCAGCAACTGGCCATTAGTGTCTGTCTAATTACTGGTAACATTCACCATTGTTGGTATTTTCAGGTAAGTACATTTGATGTGGGAGGGCTCCCCGGTAGGGAGCTGCAGCTTGGTCATGAAATCGCCCTCTCTGGAACTGTACTGTAAATCATGTGGAAAGGGGCTTTGAGTCAACTTCAGGGTAATTAGTGTTACATAAAATACATGTTTAGAACCAGTCAGACTTTCAGAGATTCAGCGCAGTCTGGGCAGTGGTTTGCCGGAAAGCAACGCCAGGTGCCTTGACCTTGACATTGAAAGACTTAGGATTAACATCCTGAAAACTTTCGATGGCTCACCTTTCATGCTCCACCAGGACCCAGCACGCTTGTCAAATTACATTCTACATCTATTCAGATAGCTCAAGATTGTTACCATATTTAAACAACAACAGCAACAACAGAGCTATGCAACTTTCCAGTGAATACAAGATGAATTACAGATGCTCTTTGAACTAAACGAGACACAAATATAAAGAGTCTTAAACCCTGCTGGCCACAACTAAAGGACTGTGTTCTCATTGTTTGTTTTGGTTTAAGATGTCTCAGGGTAGGGAAAGTCTCTGAGCCACCTAAAGGAAGCTGTACATAGTTGGGGAGTTGTGCCATTTTATCCCAGATACCACAGACTCCCGTGGGAAATGGAGAGGTGCATTTTCATCCATCATTAAATCATCCAGACAGAAAACATGATGGCACCCCAGACTCTACTGCATACACAGCCCTATGAAATAATGTCAGCAGGATGTTACATCTTGGCCGCTCTGGGTCAGGTAGCCTGGGCCCTGCTGGCCCGAGAGAACTGACTAGAGACATAGTCTTAAGCTGTACTATGTCAAGTGAATGCATTTGATTAGAGATCTCAGCACTTATTCTCCTCCTTCAGAGATATGAACTGCTGAAAAACAAAGACCCCCAAAAAGAATGCTCTAGAAGTCTAGAAAACATCCAAGGCAGATGAATCTGTAAAGTAGTTGCGATATTTATTGATTCATAAGCAAGTTCTCTGGCACCGGTAGTTCATGCCTGTATTCCTATCTACTCAGGAAAGGTTGAGTTCTGAGTGAGGACTGGACTTTAAACTCAACCCAGGTAGGAAAGTGTATGAGACTCTCATTGCCAATTAACCAGTAAAAAGTCACAAATGAAGGTGTGGCTCTAGTGGCAGAGCGCCAGCTTTGAGTAAAAAAGCTAAGTGAGAGCATGAGCCCTGAGTTCAAGCCCCGGTACTTCCACCCTCCAGCCTGCACATAGCAAGTTCCATGTCTTGCTTTCCAGAAGCCAATGTCAAGTAGAAAACTTATTTCTAGTTGAAGTCTTATATTTGATTCTGGCAGGTACACTAACTTCAATATAGAATTTCATATATATTCTCTCCCAAGAAACCATGAATATTTTTCTTCACAAGGCCATAGTTGAGTATAAAAATAATAATCTCTAAGGATGACCTTGTATAGGGTAAGGTTATAAGAGATTCTAAATATATGTTGTGCAGATTACAAAGTGCTGGAACAAACACAATCATGTTGTGTTAATATCAACTGAACTTTCAAAGACTTTTTTTTTAGCAAGTTTCCTGTGCCAATGTAAAATACAGTATCTGCCACTGCTATCCATTTCCCCTTTGGTTTGACTTTTATAGCAATTTAAACTCCAGCTTATTTTGAAATAGAAAGAAAATTCCACCACATCTTGGGACCTACCTTCCTTCCTTCCTTCCTTCCTTCCTTCCTTCCTTCCTTCCTTCCTTCCTTCCTTCCTCTCTCCCCCTCTCCCTTCCTCTTCCTTCTCTTCTCCTTCCTCCTTCCCTTCTCACAACTTAGTTTAGAAGTACAATCCATCTTGATCCACATCGCCCTTCCATTGTTCTCCCCTATCTCTCCCAACCCCACTCATCCTTCATGGTACCTGCTTCTACACTGTCATTAAATTCTTTAAATGGAGCAGGGCACTGGTGGCTTATATCTATAATTCAAACTACTCAGTGGGCTGGGAGCTGAGGATTGTGGTTCAAAGCCAGTCCAGAGTGGAAAGTGTGTGAGATTCTTATCTTCAGTTAACCTTCAGAAAACCAGAAGTGGTGATGTGGCTCAAGTGGTAGAGTGGTAGCTTTGAGCAATAAAGCTCAGGGGCAGCCCAGGCCCTGTGTTCAAGCCCCAGAATGGATCAAAAAACAAAAACAAACGCCCTCAAAATGACTGATAATTTGCTTCTGTTTCAATCCACTCAAAGACACCAAGAAACATTTACCACACTTACACGCATTATGTTGGAAGTAATTTTTGTCTTTTCTTTTTTGGTACTGGGGGGTTGAACCCAGCATGTTGCACTTGCTAGGTAAGCGGGTTGCCACTGAGCCAAATCCTAGCCCCAGAAATGATTTACACAGAGCATACCACATGATAATTCTGTAAAGCTGGACTAAATATGACCCAGAATGTGCTCATGGGAGGGCCTCAAGCTAGTGTGCTCTGATGATATAAAGATCAAGCGTTAAGTTGGGGCTTAGATGCCACTCAAAGATCTCATTTGAGCCAGGGGTCAACAGATCTTAAAGTATTTCTTCCTTCTCTAGCCTTGGGGTGCCTCTTTAACTTTCCCAGGACAGAGCGGCTTTCTATAGTATTTCCAAAGCATTTCCAAAGGTGGAGACAGCCGGGCACTGGTGGCTCACATCTGTTACCCTAGCTACTCTGGAGACTGACATCTAAGGATCTCAGTTCAAAGCCAGCCCAGGCAGCAAAGTTTGTGGCATTCTTATCTTCAATAAACTACTCCCATAAAAGCTGCAAGTGGTGCTGTGGCTCAAGTGGTGTAGTGTCCAGGCCCTGAGTTCAAGGCCCAGTGACACACACACACACACACACACACACACACACACACACACACACACACGGAGACAGCCAGAGTACATGTACCAAGAAAGCAAGGCATCACCCAGGATGAAAGCCACAATTTTTGTTTTGTTATTTAACTCCCTCAGCCTAGCTCAAACTTTCGGGCTAAGGGTTATAAAGAGCTGGCATCGCTGGGAAGGTAGCTTTTGTCATGTATTGTCAGATTTAATAGTTTTTCTTTTTTCCTCAATTCTGGGGCTTGAACTGAGATGTTACTGACTAAAGGTGGCAAAAGCACTTACTCAAAGAACATATGACAAATAGTTGCCAAAAGTCCTAGATTACAAAAAGGTGTGCTAGTTTCCAAAGTATATATTCTTCATTTCTTCTTTACCAGTGGAGTTCAGGTTTAATTTTGGCAACAGTGTGCAAGTCCCAGTCACCACTCTTAAGGCTAGTCAAGGAAAGTGAAATGTCACTGGATGAGATCTCCAGGGAATGCCTTAAAAGTGGGACTGACACTTGCTCTTCTTGTTCTTTGCTCTGTATCATTCATTCTTCCACTGCCATAAATGTGTTTGCTACAGATTGAGTTGACACGTTTTAGCTTACTACTGGAAGTCAGTAATAAGAATATAAAAATAGTGATAAAAGAATATAACGGTACCAAGACAGAACTATCCTGAATCCTTTCTCATTTCTTTCCATATCTGTACTGTCTTTCAACTGTTCACTTCTAGACTTGCTTATGCCATTTTTAGTTTCTATTACAAGGAGGTAAATACAAACATCAAGAGACAATGGAACCAACTTGATATTCTCTGCATATATACTATTACAACAGAAACAAACATTTTAGCTTTTATATTATAGGCTCAAGAATTTGAGGACAAGCTCAGAATGTTAAAACTAATAAAACTGACATTTCTGTAGAGGTGAGATGTTTTAGTTTATGAGCTGAAAAGCAACCAATGAAATCTGATCTCCCCAAGCAGACTCTATACACAGCAAAAAGTAAAAAAATAAAAGAATCATATTAATTAGGCTTATGCTTATTCCTTACACTGGCAATCACTTTTCTTTCCCCCCTCACATTTAGAGATGACAAGTCAACTTAAAATTATGAATATCATGGATAAAATATGCCAGGAGTTTTGCCTTAGGAAATTCCAAGCTGACTGTGCAGAACAGCTCGTTGAGCAGACATGACCTCATAGCACATAGGAATTCACACTGAGTCGCCATGACACCATGCTTGTTTTCTGTTGGTGGTATTTTTTTTTTTTTACAGTGCACATACTTTAGGTGGTTACAAATCTCTTCAGAACAAAGATGTCTTTAAATTAATATTTTTTAGGGCTAAATGGATAGCACTAAAACATTCCGGTCAAAACCACACAGGAGAAGTGATTCCAATAATGAACAGATTATTCTGAACAATAATCTCAGCATTGACTGCTGACACAGAAAGAGACCTTGATCTACAGTGGTCTAAGCACTTCTGGTGCGCCACTCACTCACTGCTCACCAATTCCACATGGGACAGATAGCAATTTTTTTCTTTTGCTGTGATGATTCTGGGGCTTGAACTCAGGGTCTAAGTGCTGTCCCTGAGTTTTGTTTTGTTTTCCTCAAGGCTGGCGCTCTACCACTTGAACCACCGCTCCAGTTCTGGCTTTTGGGTGGCTCACTGGAGACTCTCATCTCCAACAGTCTCATGGACTTTGCTGCTTGGGCTGACTTTTAACCGAAATTCTCAGCTCTCAGCCTCCTGAATGACTAGGATTACACACGTGAGGCACTGGCACTTGGCTTCAAGTCCCAAACAAGAAAGTGAGCAAATAGGATTCCATAGAAGCACTGCAGTTACCAGAGTCTACCACCCTAGTTCACTTGATAACACTTCCTGCTTCCAGACTAATATTTTGTAGTTGAGAGAGACTCAGGAGGAAGTCTGGCAACTGTTATCTAAGTTTCCTTACATAACCTGCCTTCACCCAGCATCATTTCTAACATGGGAGCTAGGAAATAGACCACAGGAGCTGGCTACAGTCACAAGCCATCTCATTTGCTTGCTGTATGATCTACTGTCTGAAGCAACAAGCAAACACCTTGAAACTCTGTTTCCCTTTCAACAAACGCCATTATGTCAGGGAATAGAAGGATCAAATAGTGCCAGTGGTGTGTGGTCACTAAAGCTGACCAAATAATCACACGGAAATTCTGACTTCTGGCTTCATTTACTAGGCCGGTTCATTAGGCTTAGATGACAGGTAAAGATGGTTGGCTGATTTCTCTCCAGAGTTCTCCAAATGAAAGACCCTATGGAGTAGAAAGTCACTGAGAAATACCAAGACAGTCACAGAGAGCTGGGCATCGATTAAACACCACTTACTGCTGCCACCCTAAAGTGTCATCACCTGTCTCCTTATTAGATCCACAGCCACAGATACGTAATGCTCTCATTGCTGTTTATTTTTCCAAAGAAAACAGAGACGTAAACGTGTGGTTCAAATGGTAGAGCACCAGCTTTGAGTGGAAAAACCCAAGTGAGAGTATGAGGCCCTGACTTCAAGCCCCAGTAACAGAGAGGGGGGTGGGAGAGGCAGGGAGAGGGAGGAAAAAAGAAAGGGGCATAGGTTTGCAGACAGTGATATTAAAAGCATCCACAACTTTGATCTATGAGGAAGGCAGATACCAGAGGAGAGGCCATACTCTTAAAGACGGAAGTGCACTGGGACTCAAATAGGAGGAGGAAGGACAGCAGAAGAGTGAGGAGAGAGAAGAAAGATGCACAAATCTCCAGAGCTCTCTGCCTGGCTCCAGGAGGAAAGTGGAGGAGGGAATGGAAGTGTCAGCTTCTGGCAAGGCTGCAGCTTTGGGGTGAGTCTGCTCTATACCTCCCCAAAGTGGGAGAGACAGATAGGGGAGACATAGATCAATTTGAGTGTCCACCAGTGTGTGCATGGCACAGGAGAGATTGAGGTTTTTATGAGGGGAGGACACCTCCTGGCAATGCTGAAGGAAGAGGCCAGGCAGGTTCCTGCAGCACCTGTCAGCCTATGTATATCAACCTGATATCTCTCCCCTCTCCCCATACTGGTCCTGGTGAACACAGGACCTAGATGCTGTCCCTGAGGTTTTTCTTTCTGTTGTTCAAGTCTGACATTCTACCACTTGAGCCATACCTCCGTGTCTGGCTTTTTGGTGGTTAATTGGAGATTCAAATCTCATAGATGGCTTGGAACCAGCAATCTCAGATCTGAGCCTCCTGAGTAGCTAGGATTCCAGATGTGAGCCACTGGCACCTGGTCTGGTCACATTTCTTGGTGTAGCCCATGTGTCCTGTCTATGAGGCTGCTCCTAGAGTAATGGGGCCTGGCCTGCTGAGTACGGAGGTGAGACCCCACCTCTCCAATGCCATTCTAACAACCATAGACTTAAAAAAAAAAATCTGTGCATCTGCCTAGTCTTCCAAAGCAGTAACCATGTCTACCAAGGCCCAGGGAGCGGTGAATGGCTTCATCTCTATTGCTCAGCCACACAAGGACCACTCGCACAGATCTCCACAGCAGTGCAGGCCACAGGCTGGAAAAGTGTTATCTATATTGAGGTCTGCTTTTTATTATTTTTTTTTAGAAAAGCTGTTTCCCAAGCAACCCTTCATTTTTCTGTAACTACATGGCATTCTCTCATATTGTTATATATCTAGCACCTCCTCTCCTCTGCCTCTACATCTTCTTCTTCCTCTCCTCTGCCCCTTTGCCTTCTTTTAGGCCTCAGTTTTCAGTGATTATCCTTTCAAGCACTGTCAAGCTCCTGGATGATTGCTCGCAGCTACAAGAGTTTGGTTCCCATACAGCTTTACTGAGAAGGTGGTTAACATTTCCAGTTATTCATATTCCAGTTACTTCATATGCATGGTCCACTGTTCTTGGACAGTGACTAGCCTTGAGAAAATCCAGGGACAGTGCTCAGGCTCTGAGTTCATGCCCTAAAACTGGCAAAAAAAGAAAGAAAGAAAAAGAAAGAAAGAAAGGAAGGAAGAAGAAAGGAAAGAAGAAAATTCAAAAGCTTACTGCTAAAGTGATCAGTGACTTTGAAAAGAATCTGGATAAACGGATAAGTGAAATTAGAAAAATCAATTTCAGACCTAGATAAGAGAGTCAGGAGTGTAGGTGGCAATACAGGAAGGAAACAAATTATAAGGGGAGATGAGAATCTAAGCAGAAATGTAAGAAGTTAAAAATAAATCAGATTAAAAAAAAAAGCCCTATAGTGGACAGCATCACCAGCAGACAAAATCAAGAGAAAAGAATATCACAGAGAGACCACAAGATCGAGGAAATCCTTTGAGATGGATAACAAAGAAACAAATGAAAAACTACTCTAACAACATGCATATATTTACATATATATATTCATACATGTATATGTATATTATATAATGCTTCCTTTGAAAAACAGACAACTTTTACATTATTCCTTTAGTATTCATTCTTCCAGTCTATCCTTTTTTTCTTTTTTTTTGCCAGTCTCAGGGCTTGAATTCAGGGCCTGAGTACTGTCCTTGGGTTTTCTCAAGGCTAGTATTCTACTACTTGAGCCACAGCACCATTTGTGGCTTTTTTTCTATTCTATGTATGTGGTACCAAGAAATCAAACCTGGGTCTTTGTGCATGCTAGGCAAGCACTCTACCACTAGGCCTAAATTTGCTTTTAATATACCTTAGGCATAAAGCTTACAGTGATCATTCCATTTTATATCTCTGAATTGGATATATGTATTTTAACATGAAAAACTAAGTCCTATGATCAGAATTCTATTGATCAATTATAGGGATTAAAATAATCTGAGTCCTGTACTACCAATTCAGCTATTTTTTTTCCTTTTTTCCATATATTTTTTTATTGTAATTAATAGAAGGATTACATTATATTTGCCAGACAGAAGGTGCATTACTTCACAAACATTGCTACCCTTTCTCATGTTTTTGTCCCTATTTCCCTCCCCCTACCCCTCCCAATCATCTTGTTTCCTCTCTATCCTATTTTAAATAAAAAAATAAATATACAGTATATCAGATAACAAGGTAAGATACTGTAACAATATGAGATAACCAAAGCACAACAAAAGAGATGAGAAATAACACAGTACATTAAGAACAACCACCATACATTATATGGCTCTTGTTTCTATATCCTGACGGTCCTTTCACTTAGCATCATCTTATATGGCCTATATATCTAGGTTTTGCCCTACTGTAAACCTCTGCTAGGAGAGTCCAAGGTTTATACTAATTGTGACAAATGAGGGAAACCACTGAGCTTATATTCTTTGAGTCTGGCTTACTTCACTTAATATGATTTTTTCTAAGTCTTTCCATTTCCTAACAAATGGGGCGATGTCGTTCTTTCTGACAGCAGCATAGAATTCCATTGTGTACAAATACTACAACTTGTTGATCCATTCATCAACTGAGGGACATCTAGCTTGGTTCCATATCTTTGCTATGGTGAATAGTGCTGCAATGAACATTGTTGTGTTAGTGGATTTAGTATGCCCTTGTTTCTGGATGGTTGGGTAAATGCCAAGTAGTGGAATTGCTGGGTCATAGGGGAGATCTATGTTTAGTCTTTTGAGGAACTGCCATACTGCTTTCCATAGGGGTTGAACGAGTTTGCACTCCCACCAACATTGAAGTAGTGATTCTTCTTGGCCACATCCCTACCAGTATTTGTCATTAGATTTCTTGCCAATTCAGCTATTTTTTAAAGATTACTTAATTTTAAGTCTGTATTTTACTAGACATACCAGCACTGTTTGTTTAATCTAAAATATTTCTTTTTACTCTCCTTTCTGGCTATCACAATCTCCCCTTGCCCCATTTCACCTCTTAAGAGTCTTTGTTTTGCTCATTTTGCTCTCCATCCCATGTCTTCCTGACTTCCTTCAGTCTTTCTCCTACTCCATTCTTTCTTTTTTCCTTCTTTCCCTCCTTCTCTCCTCTTTCTTTTTGTGCCAGTACTGGGACATCGGCACTGTCCCTTCATATTTTTGCTCAAGGGTAGTGCTCTATCACTTGAGTCACACCTACACTTTTGGCTTTTTGCTGGTGAACTGGAGATAAGAGTATCATTGTCTTTCCTGATCAGGTTGGCTTCTAACTGCACTTTTCAGATTTTAGCTTCCTGAGTAGTTAGGATTATAGACACAAGCAACACTGGCTACAATACTTGGCAAAAAAAAAAATCACTCTGAATCACTGTCTAAGCATGGAGGTACACAATTATCTCTGAAAGAAAATCTGTCTTTTTCTGTACATACTTGCTTGTCTATCCCCGAGCCAAGGAGAAATGACCCCGTGAAACAAAGCCCCGTGGAATTTGGTGTAAAGGAACTTTTTATTATGCAATGTGTTCTTAGACATGGTGCACCATGATGAATGAGTGGGACCAGATGAGACTAAAACCTCTAATGATTTGATAGGATGTGTCCCCCTCAAATGTTAAAGGCCTGGTCCCTGGCTTCTGGTCCCTGGTCCCCAGTTGGAGGTGATTGGTCATGGCGGCTCTGATGTCCTGGGAAGATTCATCTATGATGGCTTCATAATCCAATGGCACTCTGGGAGGTGGTGGGCAGGCCTTGCTGAAGGCAGCAGCTCTCTGGAGGTGACTTTGAAAGCTTTATTGGTCTGGCCCTTTTCTCTCATTTAGCAACTTTGACACTTTGCCTTAACCAGCAGAGAAACGATGAGCTGGACTAACACCTCTAAAACGGTGAGCCACCAACCTTTCTTCCTGTCATTTGACTGCCTCAGGTGTTTTGTGAAAGCAATAAGAAGCTGACTCACAAAGTCCAACCACTTGAAGGCCTCTTTCCTAGGAAGCTCAAGCAGGAGGTCTTAGGGCCTCTTCAGGTAGACCTCCCAGAGTCCCCTCGCCACCCCCCCTCCCCAACAAGAGCTAGTCTGAATTTACTCTCAGTTTCAAGACTGACTCCACACTGAGTGTCTTAAGAGAGAGTAAGAGAGAAACTAGAAACCAGAAGCCTGGTAGTGGTGAGGCGCTAGCTTCAGACTGTCACTGGGCCAGAACTGTTCCATGCTACTCATAATCATCCTGAAATTCAACCTCAGCTGCAAGGAGACACCCCAGGGCCACATTTCCTAGGTAGGTGTGATTTCTGAACTTTCTTAATTTTTAGAAGATATCTTGTCTTCGGTTCAGATAACTGTGGAGTAAATCAAGCATTATTTAAGCTGGGCTAGTGGCTTGCAACGGTAATCTCAACTACTTAGGAGGCCAAGATCTGAGGATCAATGTTTAGAGCCAGGCCAGGCAGGAATGTCCAGTGAGACTCTTACGTCTAATTAACCAACAAAAAGCTGAACATGGGGGCATGGCTCCACTCCCTACTCTCCCAAGAACACCCTGTTCCTCAGTTCAAGCTCCAGAACACTAAAACAGAAACATGCAACACATCAAAACCCAAATCCTAGCCAACTACTTAAATTATGTAAGAGCATATTTATCTGTGTGTGTGCGTGCGCATGCATGTTTGTGCCTTGGGTCTGGTTGTAGTCCCTGAGCCTCTGTGCTCACAGCTAGCATTCTATCTCTTGAGCCACAGCTCCACTTGTGACTTCTGGGTGGTTAATTGGAAATAAAAGTCCCATGGACTTGTTTGCCCTGGCTGACTTTGAACTATGTTCCTCAGATCTCAGCCTCCTGAATAGGCAGGAATACAGGCCCAAGTCACCAGTATCTGGCATTTTAATTTCTTTCATAAATTTAGGATCTGCTGCTTTTGCTCACAGGCTGGGCCTCTGTCCCCTGAACCACACCTCTAGCCCCTCTATCTGTGATTTGTAGTCAGGAAGAAGTAGTCTTTATAGACATCATGAACATCAGAACACACAAACTGGAGAAACAGAAGACTAAGTCTTGCAGATAGAGAATGGAATCCTGTGCCAGGGAGACTTCTCAGAACCACTATGATAACTGGTTTAGAATAGGGCTTATCTTCTTAAACTGACTGTACACAAGAACGCACTGCCTGTGTCTCCCTGAAAAACACGCCCTTGTGTGACTCTCTCTTTCCCCGGGGCCTGCAGCATTTCCCTTCATTACTAACTTCACAGAAAGCCCCTGCTTAATCTGGGGGTTTGCACTGCTGTGGACCAAGCTGTGCGAAACACTCCGAAATCCTCAGTGTGAATGCTTCTCTAATTCTCCCGAGCTCCATGCAGACTGGTGAATCACAGGAGGCTGTGCTCAAAACCTGCTGACCCTGACATCACTGTGAGCGCCCAGCATGTTGTCTTCCGGGCATGACAGGACTAAGGGGACACTAAGACTGTACTCTGTATCTGTCTAACATTCTAATGGCAAACCATTAGCTAAGGAGAAAAACAATCAATCAACCAACCAACCCATGGAAGTAGTGGATATATATAAAATAAACCCAGATAGGCATTGGCGCTCATGCCTATAATACCAGCTACTCAGACTGAAATTATGATTATGACTTACAAACACTGAATAAGCCAGCATCAGTGGCTCATGCCTGTAATCTTAGCTGCTCAGAAGGCTGAAATCTGAGGATTAGCCACCTTGGTCAGGAAAGTACATGAGACTCATCTCCTGTTAACCATAGCAAGCTAGAAGTGGAGCTTTGGCTCAAGTGGTAGAGTGCTACAGCATTGAGCACGAAAGCTCAGAGACAATGCCTAGGCCCAAAGTTCAAGCCCCAGGATGCGTGCACACATGTGTGTACACACACACACACACAAGTAAGATATCCTTTTAATGTTTCACAACAGCTTTTCTTTTTTTTTTTTGCCAGTCCTGGGCTTGAGCTCAGGGCCTGAGCACTGTCCTTGGACTTTCTCAAGGCTAGAGCTCTACCACTTGAGCCTCAGCACCACTTCTGGTTTTTTTCTATGTAAGTGGTACCGAGGAATCAAACCCGGGTCTTCATGCATGCTAGGCAAGCACTTTAACCACTAGGCCAAACTCCTGGCCCACAACAGCTTTTCTTTAAAAAAAAAAAAAAGGCTCTATCTGTGGGAACTAATCTTTCTAATAACATACGATTGGTCATTTATCTGTTCACTAATAGTTTCCTGTCTTAATAACCAATTTAGTGACTTCACAGGCCCTATGGGGCAGGGCATGTCTGGTACACCTGGGGTTGGCCACATTTCTTAAGAGGGCAGAAGAGAGCAAAGTTGGACTTGGGAGAGTTGCGTGCTATCGGATGTGACGCTCCGCAGCCTCAGCTATGCATAAATGAATGAATGTGGCCACAGTTCAATCCAACTTCATCTTACCCTCGGCAACACATTGGAATTGGCCCTTTCCTATCCTTTGCTAAGTCGGGGTTTATTCTACAGTGTTTTGTTTTTTACAGTACTAACTGAACTAGCTAAATGTCATATTCTTGATAAATGGCACTAAAAAATACAGATATGACACTCTTTTGAGAATCTATGAGTGTCGCCTCCACTTCTAACACAGATGGCACTTGTCCCTCAAAATCAGATTCCATAGTGAGCTCTCTATTGATTTATAGAGTTTTCCTTAGGAAAAGGGACAACAACAACAACAAAACTCTCAAGAGATTATTATTATTATTGTTATTTTTTTTTTTTTTGCCAGTCCTGGGCTTGAGCTCAGGGCCTGAGCACTGTCCTTGGACTTTTTCAAGGCTAGAGCTCTACCACTTGAGCCTCAGCACCACTTCCGGCTTTTTTCTATGTATGTGGTACCGAGGAATCAAACCCGGGTCTTCATGCATGCTAGGCAAGCACTTTAACCACTCGGCCAAACACCCGGCCCAAGATTATTATTGTTATTTTTTGTGCGCAGGTCTTGGGGTTTGAACACAGGGCCTGAGCGCTACCTCTGGGCTTTAGTACTTTTCCACTTGAGCTTTTTGGTAGTTTATTAGAGATGAAAGTCTCATGGACTTTCCTGCCTCAGCTGGCTCTGAATGAGAGCCAGGTCTCAGCCTCAGGGCTCAGCCTCCTGAGTAGCTAGAATTTAGGTGTGAGCTGTTGGCACCTGGTGAAGAAATAAATATTGATGCAGGGGTATTAACCTTGGTACTGAGTGTGAAACCTTTCCCCTTGCAAGTGACTGGAGAAGGGCCTCCGGAACACAAAGCCAAGGCTGGATGGTCCAACTAGGCAAAAAAGGCTAACAGTGGGCCTTTTAGAAAATAGATTAACACAAGGTATCTTTCTGGTTGTTGTTGTTAGTTGTGGGGCTTGAAGTCAGGGCCTGGGGGCTGTCCCTGAGCTCTTTTGCTTAAGATTAGCACTGTCCCACTTGAGCCAAGCTCCACTGCTGGTTTTCTGGTGGTTAAATGGAGATGAGAGTCTCCCAGACCTTCCCGCCAGGGCTGGCTTTGAGTCACAATTCTTAGGCTTCAGCCTCCAGAGCTAGGATGACAGTCGTGAGCCACCAGCATCTGGCACACGTGGTGTTTAATGACATTCAGAGACATTTTGTACAGTAACACAAGCCAATTCCCTCTATTGTAAACATGATGAGAAGCCCTGAGGGTGCCCTAGTATTAAGAACCCTTTATGCCTTTTCTTTTCACTGAAAAATCATATTCACTTCTCAATGCCAAGCATCACTTGTGATTAATTTGGAGACAGAAATCTGCTAGTAGTTTAGGGTGTGCAGTGGTCCACATCCACATAACACCAACATATGAGATACAGACTGCCATGAATGAAAGCAATCAAACAAGCACAGTGGCCTCTCTTAAAACTGTACAGAAAAGAAGGGGTCACTCATGCTCAGTTCTAGTGGTGACCCCCTACTTACTTACTAGGTGCCTACAAAACATCAAGCACTGTCATGTGTGTGGGGGAACTCATGGTTCTTTTAAGGTGCTGCATTCTCTTGGGGAATAGGGGAAAACACACAATTGTCATTTGAAATAATAAATTATCTCAGTTACTGATTAAGTGCTATAACAAAAAGTAAACGGGACATAAAGGGAGCGGAGAGAAGGAGCTGGTGCTTAAAATTCTAGCTATTCAGGAAGCTGAGATAGGAGGAACAAGTCTTGAAGCACAACTTGGCAAAAAAGTCCTTGAGACTCTTGTCTCTAATTCATTAATAAAAAAACTGGAAGTGGGGGCTGGGAGTTTGGCCTAGTGGTAGAGTGCTTGCCTAGCATGCACAAAGACCCAGGTTTGATTCCTCAGTACCACATTACATAGAAAAAAAGCTGGAAGTGGTGCTGAGGCTCAAGGGGTAGAGCTCTAGCCTTGAGAAAGTCCAAGGACAGTGCTCAGGCCCTGAGCTCAAGCCCAGGACTGGCAAAACAAAACAAAAAACAAAAACAAAAACAAAAACTGAAAGTGGAGTTGTGTCTCAAGTAGTAAGAGTGCCAGCTTTCAGTGAAAAAGCTAAGGGAGAGTGCCTAGGCCCCGAGTTCAAGCCCTTGTATTGGCACTTAAAAAAAAAAAGAAAAAAGAAAAAAATAAAAGTACTGTCAGGCGCCAGGTGGCTCACGCCTGTAGTCCTAGCTACTCAGGAGGCTGAGATCTAGGGTCCCAGTTCAAAGCCAGCCCAGGCACAAAAAGTCCATGAGACTCTTATCCTCAACCACCAGAAAACTGGAAGTGGCAATATGGCACAAGTGGCAGAGCATTAGGCTTGAGCTGAAGAGCTCAGGGACAGTGCCCAGGCTTAGAGATCAAGTACTACAACCAGCAAAATCAAACCAAACCAAAACAAACAAAAAACTCTCTTTAGAGAGGAGGTCCTGGATGCTGAGTTCTTTAAGGGAAAAATAATGCTTGTGGTTCTCTGTACTAATCAAGCAAGTGGATGCATGACAGAGGTTCAATAAATACAATCTGCAATGAATATACAATGAGGCCCCCAGTTAGCTGGAAAAACTGATGAAGCTTGAAATCTCATAGGGGAAATGATGAGATTAACATGTGAATTAGCAAAGAAGATTGCTTGATTGCTTGAGTTGGGGCTTTGGTTTTTTTCTAGCCTTTGGTCTTGCACTAATGTAGTGACTGGGGTTTTTAAGTCTGCAAGCTTTTGGTCTTGAACTTATACCACTGGATCTCCTGGTTCACAAGCCTTCCCACGTCAACTGGAAACTTAACAGATAATATGTGCCTACACAGGACTGGCTCTGCTGCCCTGGAGAACCTACCACTCCTATTAGTTCTGCCAAAACTGACTTGAGGAGACTTGGAATGATAGGTAAGGGCATAAGAGGCATTTGTGGAAATAATGCACTAGGAGAAGGAAATGTGATGGCTCTTCCATACCCTTTTCAAAGTCAGGTTTCAGCTCCTGGGGCTCCACCCTCTACACTGGTTCCACACGTGCTTATGTGGCCATCTCCTCTTGAGATGCACACCTATAGCCTGGCAGACACAACTCTCATCAATCTGGAGCTAGAGGAACTCTTGAATCAACAATACAGATTTAAATGTCTATAAAAAATAGTACTTCTTTACCAAACAAGAAATAGTCTTGAGATATAAGAGCGGTGGCTCATACCTGTAATCCTAGCTACTCAGGAGGCTGAGATCTGAGGATCAAGGTTCAAAGCCAGCTGGGGCACAAAAGGACCTGAGACGCTTATCTTCAATTAACCTCTAGAAAATGAGAAGTGGGGCTTGGCTCAAGGGTAGGGTGGTAGCCCTGAGCTGAAGAGCTCAGGGATGATAACGCCCAGGCCCAGGGATAGGGTGGTAGCCTTCACCTGAAGAGCTCAGGGACAAGGCCCAGGTGGAGTTCAAGTCCTATGCCTCCCTCAACACCCCCCCCTCACACAAAAAAATGTGGGTAGGGGTAGAAAGGGAGAGAAAGGCACTGAAACCCAGCAGAGAGCAGTTTGTGTGGGTAGCTTTATAACACAGAGCTACTGAGAAGACGGTGCCTGTGGAAATAATGATTTGGGATGTCACAGCAGGAGTGGCTGCTATTGGTATTGATGGAGTAAGTGCCTCATGCTGCTGAACACTGACAAGTCTATAGCTTCTATAATAGAGAGCTAGCTGACCCCCAAATGTCAAGTCAGTGATGCTGAGGATAAGAAATCCCAGGTTAGCATCAACTAGGCACATTAGTCTGCTTCTCTCGTTTCATTTCTCAGATTGGGATGGTATTTCTACATGGCGGCTTCTTCCCCACTTCATTGCATCCCCACAAGCTATGAGGATCCTTGTTGGGTTCTAAATATTGGTTTGCAGGCTAAAATTCTCCCTTAGGTTAAGAAATCAAACCATGTGCGCTGGTGGCTCATACCTGTAATACCAGCTGCTTTAGAGGCTCAGATCTGAGGATTATAGTTCAAAGCCAGCCTGGGCAGGAACTTCCACAAGACTCTGCATCTCCAATTAACCAGCAAAATTCTGGAAGACCTATGGCTCAAGCGGTAGAGTGCTAGCCTTGAGCAAAAAGGCTGAATGACAGCTCTATGACCTGAGTTCAAGTCCTAGTACAGCACAAAACAAAAAATAGAATAACAGCAAAAAAAAAAAACCCAACCCAAACACACATTTGCTAAGAAGGATGACATTAACTTGTTAGAAATATATCTTCTTGCATCGTTTTTTTGCATGACAAGGGATAAATTTTCCTAACATTTCTCAAAGCTCCAGTTTTCTTACCTTCAGTTTTCTTACAAAAGTATCTGAATATGAGCCTGTAATAGAGCTTAAATAAGAAAATGTGCACAAAGCACAATGGCTGGCAAAACATACCAGTCAAAAACCCAGTAGCTGTGTTAAACATCCTGTGCCTTTGGATGCCAGTATTTATTTCTTCCTTCTAGTGAAAGCTTGGGTTTCATCTGAATAATTATTTCTTACTTTCAGACTGCAATTAAGAATCCTGCTTTCCTTAACTAAGGGCAGACAAGTAACTCAAACTAATCCAATCAGATGTCTCTTTCCTGAAATGTATAGATCCAGTGGGGAAGAACTAATGGTTACTTTTGTCTAGCTTTAGTAATGGTACCCTGCCCAGTCTGCTTTTCATAATGAGGGATCACTGTCAACATTGTGGATCCTCTGAGCTTGCAAAGACAATTTGCTTCTTCTGCACACACAAGCAAGTTTGGCCTCCAATTCATCTCTCTCCTCTGTCTCTGACTCTGACTCTCTCTCTCTCTCTCTCTCTCTCTGATCCTCTGTATAAGTGTTAGGGCTTCAAATCAGGACTGCATGCTCTGGCTTGGCTTTTTTTGTTGTTGTTATTCAGAGCTGATGCTCTACCACTTGAGTCATACTCCACTTCCAGCTTTTTGCTGGTTAATTGGATGTAAGAGTCTCACAGACTTTTCTTCCTGGGCTGGCTTTGACCCGTAATCCTCAGATGTCAACCTTCTGAGAAACTAGGATTATGGGCATGAACTACTAGCACCTGGCTTACTGATATCCTTTTAATAAATTGCTATTTCCTAAATTTAAGTTGATCTAGTTTCTAATACTTGTAAGTCAAGAGCCCTTTAGATAGAAAATAACTGTCTTACGCCATGTCAAGTTGGGTTGAGAGCGATGGAGACTAGTGAAAGGTGTGATACTGATCCAAATGACATGTTGCAATCAAACCGCTCTGCACAACTACTTAAAGGCAATAGCAAATAAATCATCAGAAATATCGAATCTACTTTATATTTCACGAAGTTAAATACAGTAAGATTCCATTCTCTCTGCTTTAAGAAATAATATTTAATCATTACTTTGCCTTTTGAACACACAGAGGAACCTGAACAGTATTTACTTAAAAAGAAACTTGCCCTGTGGAGCAAAGGTCATACTGGAGCAGCTCCGTCTCTGCTGGAGTATTTCTAGATAGAACTTACAGAAACACAAGGCAAGCAATAGGAAGCTGAATGTCTGATAGATGTCTGATTGCAATTCCATAGCCTCACCTGAGATGGTAAGTGGGAAAATTTTCAAATCCACTGGCTTTCCATATGTCTAGCTTCTGTGTCTTTTTTTAAATTATATTTTTATTTTCTTTAAGTAGTTGTACAAAGGAGTTACCAGCTAACAAATCAGTTTATGAATATGATACATCTTGACTGATGTCACTCCTTTCAAACCTACCCTTCCTTACAACTATTTTAATTTTGTAGGCTGTGCACTGAGTTCTATAACTGCATACTCCCCCACCCTTCTCCAAAGGAGGTGGTATTTGTTTGTCTCAATTCTGAGGCCTGAACTTAGGGCCTGGACCCTGTCTCTGAGATTTTGTGGCATTCTACCACTTAAGGCACAGCAGTACCACTTCTGGCTTTTTGGTGGTCAACTGGAGATATGAGTCTCAGGGACTTTGTTACCTGGGCAGGCTTTGAACCATGATTTTTAGATCTTAGCCTCTTGTGTATCTAGGATTAGAGGCATAAGCCATTGGTACCTGGTATGGTGGCTTTTTGGTCCAGGACACGTGGATAAGTCTACAATGACTGATATTGGGGCAGGGGACAGGGAGGCAGAGAAGAGATATTTCTTAGACAAGGAAAAAAGTGAATAACCAGTTTTGTTTTGCTTTATAAATGCTTTGACAAGCTTCAGTGTGGTTTCTGGGGTATGTTACCATCTATTCCTTGGCTTTTGAGGCTACCGCTGCTATCGGGGCACTGTCAGCTGGGCTGCAATATCTGCAAGCCTGTGAGATGCTACTTTAGCACATGGTATGATGGGTGCTTCCTCCTCGCTGACTACCTCAAATCCAATGTTTCATTAGTTTTCCTACATCTAAGAGCCTGAGTCCAAAGTAAAGACTAAAAAACACATTCTTTAAGGAGAGAAATTTTGAAAAATACATATATATATAATATATCAGGAATTCCCTAGTTCTTGTTGAATACTCTGCTAATAGCAGCGATCTCTCTCTTTCCTTCCTTCCTCCCTCTCTCCCTCCTTCCCTTCCTTCCTTCCTTGTTTTCTGCCAGTCCTTGGTCTTGAACTCAGGGCCTAGGCTCTGCTCTTGTACTTCTTTCACTCAAGAATAACACTCTACCATTTGAGCCAAAGGTCCACTTCTGACATTTGTGGTAGTTTTAGTGGAGATAAGGGTCTCACAGACTTTCTTGTCCAGGCTGGCTTCAAATCTCAGCTCCTGAATAGTTAGAATTACAGGTGTGAGCCACCAGCGTCCAGCCAGTTCTTTATTTTAAAGATGAATAGAATGAGTGGCTGGGAATGTGGCTTAGTGGTAGAGTGCTTGCCTAGCATGTATGAAGCCGTGGGTTCAATTCCTTAGTACCACATACACATAGAAAGTTGGAAGTGGTACTGTGGCTCCAGTGATAGAGTGCTAGCCTTGAGCAAAAGAAGCTCAGGGACAGTGCCTACGCCAAGTTCAAGCCCCAGGACTGGAAAACATAAAAAACAAAAATAAAGGATAGCATGGTTTTACTCCATAGTTATGACAGTAGTAAGAGCCTGTAGTTTTGTTACTAGAAAGGCAGCTTTCACTAGTTAGGCTGTGTGTGGTAAGGCAACAACACTGGCATCTATCTGTGCTTCTGTACTGTGCTTCGACAGCTGCAATGGCAGCTACAACTGGATCACTGAAGATAAATTCATAGCAATAGAGAAACTGTGCTGTGAGGTTTCACTTACGGACATGACAGTGGAATCCCTACACAGCATCTTGTAAGTGATATCAGTACCCTATGCTTGTAGCTCAGAGGCCAGTTCAACAATGTTCCTCGAGAAATAAAGGAGACTTGCTGAGGTTATTTAGTGATTATATTGTTTATTCTCTGTTCCTAGGAAGTTCTTTCCTCTTCTGTGATAAACAAGTATTTGATGCAGGGTGATTTTCTTTTCTTCTTCCACTTGCTTCTTTTCTTCCTCCCCCTGCCTTCTGTTCCCCCTGCTCCTTTTCTTCCTCCTGTCTTCCTCTTGCTCTTCCTCTTTTCTCTTCCACCTGCTCTTCTTTCATCTTCTCCTTCTCTTTCTCCTCCCCCTTCCTTCCCTCTTTTCTCAATAGCAATTCTACATTTTTGGAGAAGTATCAGTATCCCAGTTGCTACATATTTTATAAGCACAATGGATAATGCTATTCTGAACACACTGGAACTTATCAGGTAAAGACTTTGTTGATTTCCAGAGTGACACTGTCAATACTACTCATAATAAACATTTAAGTATCATCAATTATTTCAATAGGTACTTTTTAAACCTACAGTTCAATGTTGCTATGAAATTTAGAATACACTGATTTCTACCAAGGAAAGTCCAGGAAGCGCTCCTTAGCATGGGCGCTATGCTCACTTACTCTTTCACTTCCTTTGGGCAGCAGGATAAAATATCCCTCACCCTTTTCTTACAAAAAGTGTCTATCAGCTCTTTTTCTCCAAAGGCAAATTCATGCTAACCAGTTTGATTTGTTTTTTTGTCCTTGTGAGAAACTTGACAGTTTCCACTTTAATTGTACATACATTCGCACAACCATTGGTTTTATATATTTAATGACTTTGGAAGATATTCTCTTTCCTTGTGTTTAAGTCAGAGCCTTGTATTATAACAAAGGAAACTGTAAGATGAGCTCCTCTTTAAAGTGTGTATAGTTTGAGCTTACCGTTTTCTTAACAATGCTGCCCTAAATTACATCAAAAGTCTATAGGAAGCTGGGTGCTTGTAGCTCACTCCTGTAATATTACAGCTACTGAGGAGGCTGAGATCTCAGGACTGAGATTTGAAGTCATCCCGTTTTTATCTCCAATCAATCACCAAAATGCTGGAAGTAGGGCTGTGGCTTATGTGGTAGAGTGCTAATCTTGAGCAAAACAGTTCAAGAATAGGGAGTATCATAATGAACTATGTTATCTCTCATCTCTTTTGCTGTCCCTTGGTTATCTCATATTGTTACAGTATTTCACCTTGTTATCTGATATATTGTATACATGCGTATTTGGTTATTTGAAATCGGATAGGGAAGGGGAAAAAACAAGATGAGGGGTAGGGGGAAGGAAATGGGGACCAAGACATGAGGAAGGGTATCAATGTTTGTGAAGTAATACACCTTCTATCTGGTGAATATAATATAACCCTTCTATTAATTACAATAAAAATATATGGAAAAAATAAAAAAATAATAGGGAGTATCAACACACAAAGAAAAGAACCTGAGGAGAGGAGAGGAGAGGAGAGGAGAGGAGAGCGGGAAGGGAGGCTGGGTGTGTGCACGCCCACGCATGCGTGTTCAGGCTTGAATTCAGGGCTTGGAGGCTATCCTTTAGTTTATCCACTCAAAGTTGAGCTCTACCACCTGAGCCATAGCTCTACTTCTAGCTTTTTGCTAGTTCACTGGACATAGAGTCATAATGTTTTTCCTTACTGAGTTGGCTTTCAACCAGGATCCTAAGATCTCAGCCTCCTGAATAGTCAGGATTACAGGTATGAGTCACCGCACCTAGTGCTTGGACAGGGTTGCACCCACTGAGAATATACAAAGCATGTTTCTTTAGTTGTATGGCTAGGCTCCACCCTACATGTATTTTCATTTTCAACAGGATACATATAAAAAAGGAATACGTAAACCACAAGAATGGAATAAATGCTGAGGACAAAAGGAAAGTGTTGAATATATTATAGTCACATTAAATCTTAAATACACGAGGATTCTGCCCTACAAGGACAAAAAAATCTAAGCAATAAGTTATTTTAAATACTGGATAAATAAAAAACATATTAAAATTCGTGCCAGGTATTGGTGGCTCATGTCTGTCACCTTATCTACTGAGGAAGTTGAGTTCTGAGGTTTATGATGCTAAGTCAGACTGGGAAGAAATATCTGTGATGCTCTTATCCTAGTCAAACAGCAAAAAAGCCAGAAGTGGAGGTCTGGCTTAAGTGCTAGTGAGCCAGCCTTGAATGAAAAAGCCAAGTGAGACCATGACATCCTGAATTCAAATCCGAGTATAAAGATATACTCAAAATGGCTGGGAGTTTGGCCTACTGATAGAGTGCTTGCCTAACATGCATGAAGACCCCGGTTCGATTTCTTGGTACCACATATATAGACAAGCCAGAAGTGGTGCTGCGCTAGTGGTAGAGTGCTAGCCTTGAGAAAGCTCAGGCCCTAAGTTCGAACCCCAGGACAAATAAATTCTTCTTAGATGGGGAAGCAATGATTAATACGATTTCCTTGTTTCTTTGGTTTAATTCTTGAAAAAAAAAATTTGTCGGTCATGGGGCTTGAACTCTGGGCCTAGACATTGTCCCTGAGCTCTTTAGCTCAAGGCTCTCTCTCTACCACTTTGAGCTACAGTGCCACTTCTGATTTTCTGGTGGTTAACTGGAGACAAGAGTCTCATGGTGGTTTTCTGGTGGTTAGCTGGTGGTAAGAGTCTCATGGTCTTTTGTGCCTGGGCTGGCTTTAAACCATGATGCTCAGATCTCAGCCTCCTGAATAGTAGGATTACAGGTGTGAGCCACTGGAACCTGGTTGAAAATTACATAAGGAGTTCTACAGAGGGGTTTCTAATTCAGCATGTCAGTTTATACATACAATACAACTTGATTAATGTCACTCCTTCTGTCATTCTCTCCTATTTCTCCCAATCCCACTCATCCCTCAAGTTCCCTTCCCACTCACCCCTCAAATTCCCTGATATTTTTTTTTTGTGTGTGTGTGGGGGGTCATGGGGCTTGAACTCGGCCTGGATGCTGTCCCTGAGCTCTTCAGTTCAAGGCTACTGCCCTACCCTAGAGCCAAGCCCCACTTCCCGTTTTCTAGAGGTTAATTGGAGCCTCAGGTCCTTTTGTGCCCCAGCTGGCTTTTGAACCTTGATCCTCAGATCTCAGCATCCTGAATAGCTAGAATTACAGGTGTGAACCACCGTGCCCAGCTTCCCTGAATCTTATGACCCACCCTTTCTTACTCCATTCACCTTCCCAATACATACCCTATAAGTTCTTATTACAAGTTATCAGTAACATCAGACATTCAAAAAGCCTGATTTCTCATCGCTGTCTTCTACTTTATGGCCACCAATGAAAAAAGACCAGGGGACTGAGGTAACAAGCTTCATCAGTAACAGGAAGGGAAAGGAAACAGGTTCAACTGTTTGAGAAGGAAATGTGACTACAGAGAGCAGAGACGATGTCAAAGACACTAGGAACACACTAAATTTAATCCAGAAGAACTCAGAAAAAAGACAACTTAGTGTTGGTGATACTCTTGTGTATGTATGTGTGTCCTGTGAATTCAGGGCCTAGACACCTTCCCTCAGGTTTTTTTCGCTTATGGCTAGTACATTTGAGCCACAGTTCCACTTAAGTCTCCTCAGACTTCAGCTTCCCCAGTGGCTAGGATTACAGGGGTGAGCCACCAGCTAGTGACACTATTTTTTTTTAAAGGTATATTATTTTTGTCTATACAAGGTCATTAACAAGGCCTGGGCACTGGCTCTTAGCTTCTGTATTCAAGGTGCTCTACCACTTGAGCCACAGTTCTACTTCTGTTTTTTTTTCCCCTAATTCACTGAAAATGAGAATCTCACAGACTTTCCTGCCCAAGCTGGCTTTGAACTGTGATCCTCATATCTCAGCCTCCTGAGTACCTAGGATGATGAGCATAAGCCACTGGCACTTGGCTGGTAAAGGTCTTTTTTTTTTCTTTTTTTTTTAAATCAGTCTATGAGATAAAGTGTTGTAAGAACTACATAAAAATATCACAGAATTGAAATATAAGTATAATCACTAACACCTAAAAATGGCTAGCTGGTTATGCCTTCTAAGATTATTTTTAGAATTAAGTAAAAGGGAACCAAAAAAGCATTACTTATCTAAAATATAGCAGCACCTTATAAGAGCATCACATGATTCAGGTATTACTTTAGAATGGATGACTCTGTGGAAGCCAGGGTGAAGTTTCTGAGGCAGCCTGAATAGCGTAGCCTGGCACTTGCTTACACTTTTGTCAGGACAACGAGACCCACCTAGTCTGACTTCATAGGATCAGTTTTAGAACTAGCCAAGTCATTAGAAGACTAGAAAAATACTTCTGTAGTTACCATAGCAATTTTGAAGAAATTCCCAAAGTTGTATGTGGTAGCATTTGTAATGTTTTTTTTTTTTTTTTTTTGGGGGGGGGGGGTTAAGGAGGGTTGGTACTAGGGTCCTGAATTCATGGCCTAAGCACTGTCCTTTAGCTTTTTATCACTCAAGTCTGGCACTCTATCACTTGAGCCACAACTCCACTTCTGGCTTTCTGGTGGTTAATTGGAGATAAGTGTACCATGCAATTTCCTGTCTGGGCCAGCTTTGAATCACAGTCCTCAGATCTCAGCCTCTTGAAGTAGCTACGATTATAGACATGAGCCACGGACGCCTGGCTAAAATTTTCTATTTTTTAAGTTTAGGTCGGCCCTAAATTTAAATTTTATAATTTATGAGCTACTTGAAATATAATTTGGCAAAAGTTGGTAGTACTGGCTGCTTTCTAAATCTACAGAGCTTCATATTTATTTTGTGCCATGTGTAAAAATTGTATGTATTTTTTGAAGGTAAACTTCTGATGACTTCAATAGACATGGGAGAAGGCTTGAGTCCATTACGAACAACTGCAAGTTCAGGCTGTTGAATGCTCCATTCACTTTGTTGTGCCTTGGTCAGATAAAGCATGATCAAACGCGAAACCCACATTAGCAGGTTTCAGAAGAGGGCTGGGGATGCTGTGTGAGGGGTAAGGTGCTTCCCAGGCTCAATCCTCAGAGATTTTTTTTTTTTTGTTTGTCAAGAGATAAACAACAGCAAAAAAATAAAATAAAAAAGATACAGGACAGATTCTTTAAAGCATAGATGTTACATTAGCACCATACTGCTTCTTGAATGTGCAGCTGTAGAGCCTGCGCCGGACTGAATGCAGGAAGACTCCCGGTGAGGAGAGGCAAAGGAGGAAAGGTTAACCACGCTGCCTTGGCTCATGCCTGTACTCCCAGCCACGAAGACCTCAGGCGAAGACCTGAGGACCACAATTCAAAGCCAGCCAGGGAAGAAAACTCCATCAAACTCTTATCTCCAATTAACCTCCAAAAAGCTGCAAGTACAGCTGAGGCTCAAGTGGTAGAGTGCTATCCTTGAGCAGAAAAAGCTCAGACAGCACCCAGGACCTGAGTCTTTCCTCAGTTACCTCTAGTCTTACTTTCAAATAAAATTTGCCTCTTCTCTGACTTTCCCTGCCTTGTAATTCTTTATTCGGTGGAGAGAAGGGACACAACATCCCTAGCTGACGTCAATTAATACAGAAAGAATGGGCTGGAAAAGGCCTAGAAATTGCCATCTTTCTCTATTAATATATACATGATGTGTGGTGACTTAACCGATTTATAGTGTATGAAGTCAAATCCTCTGCTACTTTTAGTCTAAAGGAATACAACAACTGTAAGTGCACAGACATCAGATAAAATTCCCCCCTCTGTAGACGGGACATGAGGCTCCCTCTTGTATGGACGGATTCTAGAAATCACAGTGAACTCAAGGAGGTGGGTAACAGTCAGGAAATAAAGGAAGTTCCCTGTGACTGAGTATTAACTTTTTTTGCTTAGCTTAAAAAATACATATAATTTTATTTGTTATTATTAAGGTGCTGTGCATAGGGGTTTTGCAAGTTTCATAAGTCAGGTAATGAGCACATTTCTTTTTGGACAATGTTACCATTGCCTTTGCTTCAAGTATAATCTTTTAATGTTTTCAGAAATGAACAAGAACCCCAAAATACTATAGGGAAACTAGATCAGAAGAATCCTTTTAGCCAGGTGTGGTGACTCATGCATGTAATCTTCGATACTCTGGAGGTTGAGATCCGAGGTGAGGTTCAAAGCCAGTCTAGGTAAGAAAGTCTAAGAAATTCTTACCTCCCCAAAGCCAGGGAAATGCTGGAAATGGAGCTGTGCCTCAAATGATAGAGAGCTAGCCTTCAGCAGAAAAGCTAAGGAATAGTACCCAGGCCCTGACTTCAAATATTACTATTCACACACACACACACACACACACACGAGTCCTTTTATAAGAAATTCTGACAATGCCTTGACCATAAGACCTTCTTGTTCTTCTCTAAAAAAAATAATACATATATATACATATATATGTATATATATGTATTATTTTTTTATATTATGTATTATTATATATATATATATATATATAAATAAAAAAGAATCCTCTAACTGAAGGTTATTTTCCTGGAGATGGTTTAAAAAACACAGACTGGTTCTGAAGAGGAAAAAGAAATACTCTTTTATGATATTTGGATGAGATTTGAGTTTTGAGGAATCGTTGCTTGGCTGTGAGGAGCTGCTGCTTGGTGAGATTTGTTCCTGCTGCCTCCTATATGGTGAGCTCATGGGTAACAGCTAAACTCCTGGAATGGGTCAGAACCTTCTATGGGACCCAAGGGCAGAGGTCACTATAAACTACAAATTCCTATTTCCTGGGGAGTAGGAGATGTGGGCTTTCCCTTTCTGTTATCCCACAGTTTCTGAGACACAAAATGAAGTGTGTGACACTAAGGGTAGATCTGATAACTTCTAATACTCAACCTCCAAATCAATTAGATGGGATAGGGGGTTTGACCTAGTGGGTAGAGTGCTTGCCTAGCATGCAGGAAGACCCGGGTTTGATTCCTCAATACCACATATATAGAAAAGCTGGAATTGATGCTGTGGTTCAAATGGTAGAGCACTAGCCTTGAGGAAAGTCCACGGACAGTGCTCAGGCCCTGAGTTCAAGCCCCAGGACTGGCAAAAAAAAAAAAAATCAGATCTAAGACATAATACTTAACCTGGCAATTTCTATGAAAAGAGAAGGCTGTCCTCAAGAAAAGTCCTGTAGGGATTTCAAATGTCTACTTCCATTTAAGTATAATGAAAGAATACAAATTCTAAATGGTTGAGAAAAAGAGATTAATTTTCCCAAGTCAATTTTCAAAAGAGGGGATGAGGTAGGCACCAGTGGCTGTAGGTCATGCCTGTAATCGTAGCACTCAGGAGGTTGCAGTTTGAAGCAAGCCCTGATAGAAAAGTCTGTGAAACTCTGACCTATAATTAATCAGACAAGAGACAATGGCTCAAGTGGTAGAGCACCAGCCTTGACTGAAAAAGCTCAGGGACAGACAACTGGGAGGAGAAAGGTGAGGCTGAGGGGATGAGGGAGACTGATGGAGAGGGTGACATTGATCAACATGTGTTGTATTCACAGATTCGTTTAGTTGCAACTCCTTTGTACAATTAAAGATAACAAAAATACAATTTAAAAAACAGTGCTAAAAGTGATGGGTAAAGAATCTCTTTTCTAACGCCAAGGAAAGAAGTAGTATGTTGTATTTCCAGATAAAAGTATGGAAATTAAAAAGCTAATGTTTTAACTTTCAGTCGCAGTTGTCTAATTTGTAATAAATATAGTCACCTTTGCTATCTCCATGAGACTGAAAAGAAAGGCAAATAGGAAAACCTGGAAAGATTGGAACCTATAGGTCATGCATCTTAGAATACACTAGGTGCTCTGGGTAGCTTCAAACTGTGATCCTCTGATCTCAGTCTTCCTAGTAGCTAAGATTACAAGCATGAGGCACAGTGTGTCTAGCTGTTTCTCAGTCTTTTAAAAATGAAAACTGAAAAGAAACTTCGTAGACAAAACAACCCTTTAAACTTTCAGTAAATTTGATAAACATAAAAGATGAAGTCAGAGGAAAGATGATTTAAGGCAAAAGGCTGGCAAAGAAAGGACCAACTCAACATGCAACAAGTTCTCAACATTTCAAGAAGAGACTGGAATTAAAGCTCTGTTGGAAGACAGGTCTATAAGGCTTTAGACATGTCTCATGATGAAAATTTCAGGTTGATGCTAATTGAAATGTTGGTTGGAGAAAAGGAAATTTTTTGTTCAAAGGCAAACAGAAATTCATCTTCCACCAGAAGACATAAATTGTCCTAATTCAGTGCCTTGGAAAAATAAGAATATGAATTTATGGAAGAAAAGGAAGGAAAACACAAAATAACTTTTGTTTCTTCTAAGTTTTAGTTTAGAAGCTCTGAGTTGTTTTTTCCTTTATGAGAAATTTCCAGACCTTGAGATATCCACAAACATGAACTTAAGATACCGGAATTCAGTTTGGAAAGAAAGGACGACACACAGGATCCTAATGTCACATGACCTTAAAAGGTCACATGGAAAGGTATCTGTGATCAGTGATTCATTGCAGATGTTTCCTTTGCCTTTAAATTACTTTCTGATTGGGAAGACAAACATGCAAATATTCCATAATAGCTGAAAGCTGATGGCTCCAGTCTAAAATTCTAGCTACACAGGAGGTTGAGATCTGAGCATCATGGTTTAAAACAAGGCCCAGCAAAAAAAGTCCATGAAACTTTTCTCTCCAATTAACCACCAAAGAGCCAGAAGTGGAAATGTGGTCAAGTGGTAGGTAGCCAGTCTTGAGTCAAAAAGGAAAAGAGCAGCAGCCGGAACAGGTACACACACGTACACACACACACACACACACACACACACACACACACACACCCCAACTTCCCTGAATTAAGGTGTTCAAATACCCAATCCCACATAAAATATTTTTCAGGTGATTTAAATGGAAATGGTACTTAGCAATTTGTTATTTAAGGTTTTTATTCTGTACTTACGAATTGTGTTACGTTATATAAGACAAGACAGTTTTGTATAACACACATAACTTACGTAATATGCAACCTAAACTAAACATATTAATACACTAAAAAGTTGTGAAAAGCATTTTTACACAACTTGGGCTTTTTTTTTGTTTTAGTATTTTTTGTGTTGATACTGGGGAATGAATCCAAGGCCTTGTGCTTTGCTTGGCTTTGCTACTCAAGGTTGGCACTCTACCACTTGAGCCATACCTGCACTCCTAGCTTTTTGCTAGTTAAATGGAGGTAAGTCTCTGAGATTTGTGTGCCCTGGCTAGCTTTGAATCACAATCCTTAGATTTCAGCTTCCCGAGTAGCCAGGATTACGGGCATGAGCCTCAGTCTCCTAACTGATACATTTGTTTCAGAGAGTACCTTGAACATCTCACCTGAAAGTATTTTTCACCTAACTCGTAATTTAAAACTAAAAATTGGTTGAAAAGATACTAAATCAATTTGATCTATCATTTTCAGCTATTGCTGAAAATAAAATCACCCTGTACATAGATTAATTTATAAACTTCCATATGCAACCTGAGTTGCAGAAGGGACCCTTCTGGGAGAAGTGGAGATGTGGCTCCAATAGTACAGTGCCGGCTTTGAGTGGAGAAGCTAAGGGATAAACATGTAGGCCCTTACTTCCAGACCCAGTCACCAACATGCAAAAAAAATCTCGACAAGTATAGTGTTAAGTGAGACATTCCTGGTAGCTCAGCTAGAAATCATTCGTGGTTGCTGTTTGGGGACTGAAAGGTATTTATATTTATAGAAATGATTAGAATAAATAGTCCTCCAGGTTCCTAATTACCACCAAAGGGCATCTGGTTTTCCAAAGGCCTGATGAAGGCTCTGGAGGTGGAAGTACTCACCCTCTTCTGTTCCTTCACGTACTCTATCAGCTCCTCCCTCGTTCTCCGCACAGCCTCTTCCACAGCTTTTGCACTTCGCTTCTGCTCTTCTCTTATTGCTGCCTCAACAGTTTCCTGGGGGGGGGGGGGGGGACAGAGAAAGAATATCAGGGAGGTCTGTGCCAGACATTGTACGTACCATTTTATTTTAGTCAACAATGGTGGTTCATACCTGTAAGTCTAGCTACTCAGAAGGCGAAGATATAAGAATCACAGTTCAAAGAAAACATGGACAGAGAAAAATCCATGAGACTCTTATCTCCATGTAACCAGCAAAAAGCCAGCACAGAGCTGTGCCTCAAGTGATAGAGCCAGCATTGGGCCAAAAAGCCAAGTGAGAGAGCAAGAATGGCACAATAAACAAAGAAACAACCCTGTTCACTGAACGAGAGGTCATTCATTCCAACAGGAGCATGGACTTCTAATGTTTCTGGTGTGTATCTGGTTGTACCACTGGCTGTAATCTTCTTCTGCATATGTCACACTTTAATTGTATACATGTACTTAGGACCCTATGGATGCTTTCATATGTTTATAATTTAGATCTAACTTTCACATATGAGAAGAACACGCATCATTGGTCTTTTTGGGCCTGAAAACAATTTTTTCTAGGTCTATACATTTTTCTGCAAATGACATAGTACTATTTTTCCTGATGGATTAGCAATAGGAGTCCCACATTCTCACAATTCCATTGTGCATGTGTATGTACATATGTATCTACACCTATAGTTATTATCTACTCACATATCTACCTATCCATCTATCTCCCATTGTCTTGATCCATTCATGTACTGTCAGGTATCTGAACTGTTTCCATGACTACGGTGAATAGTACAGTAATAAACATAAACTGGCAGGTGTCTTTACTGTGTCTTTACTTTGGAGAAATACCTAAGAGTCATTTCACTGGATCGTAGTGACATCCAAAAGAGGGGACAGATAAATGAAGACAGGAAGAGTGAACAGCCATAATATCCATGTGACTATGGAGCCAGGTAACTAGAGGAGAGGGGTAGATTGGGAGAGGTAGGGGAGAAGGATGGAAGGGTTGTATTCATAACCCGACATGGAATTGTAACCTCTTTGTACCGTTACTTAATAAATGTTTTTGTCAAAATAGAAAAAAAGATGTATTGTACTCATAAACTGGTATGTTGAACTGAAAGCCCTCTGTCCAACTACTGACAGATAATAACCCACTGCAAATGAGTCAAAGCATTTTGGATCTGTTGCAGGTCTTGCAGAACTGCCCTCCAGCCTTAGAGAAAGGCACATGGGATGGAGGCAGCCATTTCTTGCAGCGAGCGCCTGACAGACTCCAGTGGCTTCCTCCCCAACCTTCCATTTGATATTTACATGACGGATTGCCTTCCTGGACTTTGTACTATCCATAGAGGATTTCCAACTTGTGTTTATTCTTCCAAGAACACCCACATACGGAAGCTGTTCGATCCCGGTTGAAATTTGCCCTCACACCATAATTCAGTGTGGCCTCGTGTAAGATTTATAGTTCACCTACTTGCTCCTCGTGCCAGGCTCAGTCACCGAGTGCTGAGCACCAGAATAGGAGGAAACACTTCAAGCTGGCAGCTAGGTTTTCAAAGGGTAGATCTAAATTCCATTCTAGTAGCCTGCAGATCACGTAACTAAGAGATTTCATAGTAACACATTAAGGGGGGAAAAAAGCCTAAAATTCTGAAAAAAATATTAGCACTTCTTCAGAAGTGGCAACATTTTCTGCTAAAATAAATGTTTCATGGACTAAAATGGAGCTTACAGAATAAAATTCTTTAACTTCCAATTATTTACACTGGCAACAATCTTGTTCTATTAGTCAGTAAGACTACCAATTGGAAAATGGAGGATGGGCACAGTTGTATGTCCTTGTAGTCCAAACTCAGTCTGGCGACTGTGGATGGAGGACAGTTTGAATAGCTAGTTGGTGAGACTCTACGTCAATGAACAAGCTAGACGTGGTGTTTCATGCTTGTAATCCCACCTGTGTGGGAACTCTCAGTAGGTTTATGGTCTGAGGTGATCCAAACAAAAAGCAGACCACCTTGTTTTTAAATTTAAGGAAAAAAATGATCCTTAAGTAGTTAAGAGAAAGGTGTGTCAATTCAGCACGTACCTTTCTGAGTACTATGCATCTTGATCCCTGTCACCCTCCCCATCATTCGCCCATTTTTACATGTGTATATTGACTATTTTGACTGTATTTCCTATTCGAAATAAACTAAAAGCAAAAAGGGATGAGGTCATGGATCAAGTGGTAGGGTGTTGGTCTAGCAACTCCAAATCCCAGTACTGCCAAAAAAATAAACATTTAACCTAACATTGATGGTCACAATTAAGCACAACGACATGCCTCCCGCTAGGTTCTGTGACTCACATCTGTCACCCTAGCTATTCGGAAGGTGGAGACCAGAGGATTCCAGCTTGATGACAGCCTAGCAGGAAAATCTACGAGATTCTTTAACTAGCAAAATGCCAAAACGGAGTTGTGGTTCAAGTGGTAAAATGCCAGTGCTGAGTGAAAAAGCTAAGGACTAGGCCCTGGGTTCAAGTCCCATACTGGCACAAAAGCAAAACAAAACAATGCTACTCTTTCAAAGACAATTCTGCTCTTTTCATTAGTAAGTCTATATTACTAATTTTTTGTTACTGTATCTTAGAAATTCATCAATAAAAACTGTTCCATTTTTTCCTTCCATTTTATAAGCATCACCATAAGATTCTCCTGGCCCAGAAGCCCTAAAAACAATTGGTCACCTGGCCCTTTACTGAAAAAGATGTGTCCACATCCCATTTAGGTTAGGATTCTACAATCTGGAAATTCAAACCAGGCTCACTGAGCATCACGGCTGGGCTCTTCCGTGCATGCACCTGCAATGACACACCTGGCTACTGCTAACAGCAGCCTGAATGACAACATGCCTCACCTTTCTGTTGGCTGCTTATTTTCCAGATGATAAAGTTTTCATAGGGAAATTGGACAGTTTGAAAACAGAGTAAAATAATGTATTTCCTTTTTATGGGGGGCTGGGGGAGAATCATTTACTGAGCATTGAACTTGGGCTTAGATGTTATTCCTTAGCTTAATTTTCTTTTTTGCTCAAGGATAGCATTCTAATGCTTGAGCCACAGTTCCACTTTCTACTTTTTGGTGGTTTGTTGGAGCTAACATCTAATGGACTTTCCCAGGCTATCTTTGAACCACAATCCTTAGATCTCAGCCTCTTGAGTAGCTAGGATTACAGAAGTCAGCTACTCACCACTTAGACTACCCTGAGTAAATGTTTATTACAAATCAGTTCCTAAATGCCTTATGGACTGTTCCAAGACTCCAGGCATCCTGTTTTTCTGTTGGAAGGTGTCTCTTCCAGACACACTTTTAAGCTGCACTGTTGGTTAGCTACAGCTGTTGCCCCTGGGTCACATAGATCTCTACAGGCATTTCCCTGAGAAATGCCTACTTCTCTTTTCAATTTAGCTTCTAGCTTTTGATATTTTAATAGTCATTTTTCTTTCTTTTTTGGTTTGCCCAGAAGAACATGTTCTGCAGGAGATTCCTTAGAAAAAGCACAAGGGAAGAAAGCTTTGATACTTGGTTTGTCTGGAAAAATACCTTCATTTTACTACCACACTTAACTGATAGTTTGGGCTTCTAGACAGCAGTCTTGATCAGAATTTTCAAGGTTATTGAGAAGCCTGATTACACTGGTTCCTCAGCATTTGCTAATTGTTCTTTTCCTCAGTGCACAGGCCCCGAGTTCAAGCCCAGGCCCAGGTGTCAGCACCAAAACAACAACAACAACAGCCACAACGAAACATGAGCTGGGCATTAGTGCCTGTAACTCTGGCTACTCAGAAGGCTGACTGCAGTTTGAAGCCAGCCTGGGCAGGAAAGTCCATAGTGTCTTATCTCTAACCACCAAAAAGAAGTTAGAAGTGGAGCTGTTGCTCAAGTGGTAGAGCAAAAAGCTCAAGGACATAACCTTTAGGTCCTGTGTTCAAGCTCCAGGACCAGCACATACACACAAAATCATGAATCTAGTCCTAAGGCATAGCTACAAACTTATTATCTTATAAGTGTATTTTTTAATTCCAGGTTTATTTTCATGTAAAAGTAAAATAATAATATGGTATTATGTTTTCCTATGTTCTATTTTTTGGTGTTTTATTTCTTAAAATTCACCTGAAAAACTTTTCTGTTTACCTGATGCCCTAGTCAATTCACTTTTATGCCTTTTTATCCATTTATACTCTTTGCTAAATAACTTCTGTAACTTTCTCTTTTGACTTCTGGTTTAAAATTTTTACCTATTATATTCTTCATTTCTACTCTTGCTGTCTTGTTTAAGAATACAGCCTCTTGGGGCTGGGAGTTTGGCCTAGCAGTAGAGTGCTTGCCTAGCATGTGCGAAGACCCAGGTTCAATTCCTCGGTTCGATACCACATACATAAAAAAAAAAAAAAGCCAGAAATGGTGCTGAGGCTCAAATGGTAGAGCTCTAGCCTTGAGAAAGTCCAAGGACAGTGCTCAGGCCCTGAGCTCAAGCCCAGGACTGGCAAAAAAGAAAAAAAAAAAAAAAGAAGACAGCCTCTTTTACATTCCATAGATACAAACTCAAATGTTTCTGAGGAAATCAATGAGAGTTTAAAACTTTTCTTATCTCCACAGACTCTTTGTGATTATCTGTTTTCCTAAGAAATTATCTTTATATACTTGAAAGAGTTTCTAGAACACTCATCTCTGTGCCTGCAATTGTGGTTTGTGGATCATGATCTTAACAGCACAGTAATCTGGCTAGGATTTTTTCCTGAGGCGATTTCTTTTATTTTTTTTTCATTTTATTAGCATATATTAATTATACAAAATAATGGGCTTCATCATGACATTTTCATAGATGTATAGAGTATGCTTTGATCATATTCACCCTCCCATCGCCCACCTTTGTCCTTCCTGCCCCCTTCTCCTGGTCCCTTTCCTCTTCTCCTTGGGGCAATTTCAGATACCAATATAGTTAGGTCTTTTATCTTAAGCTGTCTAGTGTCCTTAAGCAAACAGCTTTTAGTTTCCTGTCTGGCTCCCAGCATCCTGAGAGCTAAGCTGAGAACAAAAAGACTCAGAATCCTAGTGAGCTGCCCACACCTCTCTGCTTTGGTCTATCCGCCTCCTCTGCCCAGCATTTACACTCTCTCTGCTGGTCCAGAGTTCTAGTCTTTGGTACAGGCTGGGTATATGACATGCGGTGGGGGGGCTTGGGGGGGTACTGCTTATTAATCAGACTTTCCCACTGTCTTTGTCCCTTATCTCTCTCCTACTTTCACAGGTATCTCCTGTCCACAGGATAAGTCTTTAGGAGTTTCAACAGTGATGGTTGACCATTTTTCTCAGTCATACACTAGCTTTCAAATGGTAGGGTGCCATTTCAATGGGGTTTCAGGAGGGAAAAGATAAAAATGTTTTTCTACCTGCTCTTTGGAACTAAAGATATATATAGAGATGTAATTTTGAGATAATTTTAGGCTTACAGTAAAGTCACAAGGGCACTACAACAGACATCCATATATTCACCAGATTACCACATTACAAAATTTCACACGCTCTTTATCAGATTTCCTACAAATGTCTTCTCTTCAAAAGTTGCACAATGCAATCAGTGTCACCTTTTCCAGCTTTCTCCATCTCTCCCAACCCCACTCTTCCCCTCAGGATCCCCTGCTTCCATTTTTGCATGTGGGCAGAGTATTATTTAACCCAACCACCCTCCTGCCCACTCCATTAATCTGTGCTCTTCCCCTCTGACCCCATGCTGGCTCTGAAATAACAAGAGACCAAGCACAGGTTAAGTGATAGTTTAGCCCATTCAGACATCATGTCCTATGGTCTGTTCCAATGCTATTGGTCCCCAGCCTCTTTTCATGACACTGGTACCTCTGAAATGTACTGTTCGTGTAGTTTGTAAGGATTTGTACCTGTTTTTTTTATTTCTGTAAGTGGGATTATGGATTTTAGGGAGAATATGGTTGAGATGAAGCATCTTTCTGATCGGGAGGTGTGTGCCATTAGCGTACACTGGATATGTTTATCTTGGTCACTTCATTAAACTAGTATCTGCGAGTTTTACAGTGTGATGCCTTTTTTCTTTCTCAGAGTCTACCCTATGTATGTATGTATGTATGTATGTATGTATGCATGTATTCATCCTATCTACCTAACAATCTATCCATCACATCTATCTATCCATCATTCATCTTTACATCTATTTACAACATGAATCTATAATCTCTTCCTCTATATTACTATATATCACAAATTATCTATGTATTCATGGATCTGTCTATCCATCCAATCCAGATAAAACCTAACTACAAATGAACTTCAATGGAGAATAATATTTTTCATGACTATCTGAATATTTTACAGCTACAGATGAAGTTTCTTTTGTATCTATGGAACTGTTGAGAATTTCTAATTACTTTCTAAAGAATAAGTTACTCATGAGAATTTATCATTTTCTAACATTTGTGTAGTATGTGTGCTAAATGTTCTTCACCCCACCAAGGCTCATTAAAGCCTCTCTATACCAATCTTGCCAAATATTTGTGGATATTATGGTTTAAAAAAATAACAGTATATATTTTTGGAATTTTCTAATCTAGGCAATGCATTTCTGTCATAACCTCTCTTATTTGTCTCTTTCTATTTACTTTGGATTTTTTTGTTCCCTGAATTTCAACTTCCTAAATAAAGTGGATAGGTCAGCATGGTATTTTCCAGACTCCTACTTTCTAATGTAAGAATCTGAGTCTCAGATTCTCTTTTGAAGTACCATATTAGAGCCTTCACTCACATTTTAAAGTTAATAACTATTTTAATAAAGAACACATTGTTCTTTAAGTTTAGTTTTTTAAAAACATTCCTCAGTGAAATACAGGAATCTTTTTTTCTTTTTCTGGGGGGTGGGGGGCCGTGGGGCCTGGGGGCTATCTCTGAGCTCTTCGGCTCAAGGTTACTGCCCTACCCTTGGGCCAAGCCCCACTTCCGTTTTTCTAGAGGTTAAATGGAGATAAGAACCTCAGGTCCTTTTGTGCAAGAGCTGACTTTGAACCTTGATCCTCAGATCTTAGCCTCCTGAGTAGCTAGGATTACACCCAGCAAAATGCAGAAATCTGAAAGCACAGTGGCTCAGAAAGTGTGTGTGTGTGTGTGTGTGTGTGTGTGTGTGTGTGTGTGTGTGTGTGTGTGTGTGTTTGCATGTGCTAGTACTGGTGCTTGAACTCAATGCCTCACATTCTTGCTTAGCTTTTTCACTCTACACTCTACCGTTTGAGCCAGACCTACACTTTTTGCTGGTTAATAGATGACAGTCTCATGGATTTCCCTACCCAGGATGCCTTTGAACTGTAATTCTCAAGTCCCAGGCCCCTGAAGAGTTGGGATTGTAGGTGTAAGCCATCAATCCCTGCATACAGACATGCCCTTTTTATGCAAAACCTATATCCACAAAAACATCTGTAGTTCCATCCTGTTCTATTCAGTTCTGACTTCAGTCTCCATGAATTATTTTTGTCTATTTTCAAAAGTCATAAAGTTCTAAAAACTTATACTACACAAATCAAAGATTATGCATGCTTTCCTTGCTGTCTTTCATTAGGCTTATTATTTTTGAAACTCAACTATGTTGCAAGTGTACTGATACTTCTTTCCCATTCCTATTCCATTTTATTTTACTTTTTAAAATTCTTATTTTTAAAAATCCATTCTCCTACTGATGGGTCCCTGCATTGGTTTTTCTTTGCCATGACTAAGAATAAAATCCCTTTGAATCTTCTCTGTGGTCATGACACTCCTTTCTATGGGATAGGTCTGCAGGAGTGGCGGTGATGGGGAACGGCTGTGCAGTGAACTCTTGTAGATCCTAAGACCGAGGGCAAGTCTACACCATGCCAAAAAGCTACAAAAAGTGCCCCCTTTTCCCAATGGTTCTTTTTCCAAAGGAAGGGCCTTGGAGGTGCTTGGCTTCTTAACAGCACAAATTCTCCAGAAATCAAATGTGAATAGAAGCATTCATTACTTAAAATCAAGTTATTGGCAATAAGTGATATAATTTAAGAAGTATGAGGCTTTTAAATCTTGTCTATTCTGACAGAAAGATACTTCTTTTGTGCATTCCCTCAGAATAAAATTACACTAAAAATACTCTTTTTTCCTAGCTCAGAGATACTGAATTATCAGAATGAAACTGCCAAGTCGAGCATGTGTGAACTCATATCCTATTTCCAGTCACCAAGATTGGCTTTCTTCCCTTTTTAAAAATGTTTATTTGCCTTTTCTTTCCCATTTCAACTGTCATGGCTTGAGCTGGGATACCTTTTATTTGTGGGTTAACTGTGCCAACAACTTCCAGGAGTGTCCTTAACTGGACTTTTTCCTGCGCTATCCAGCCGCATCACATTTAAGGATGTCCTATTCATCTTCCACAGAGCCTATCTGGCTACTTGTTTTTTAACTCCCATGGCATGAATTGCCAGTTAATTGATTTCAGAATGGTACATGTGAATTTAGCCATCTGTATTTCAAGCTTCTCATTTATTATCTGATGAGGCACATCAATGCCATCTTTGCATGGTGTTACTTTCCTCCACATCATTTTCAATCTGTCCTACTAACCACTACACGTATTCCCTTCCTTGCTGATTCAAATGCCTTCAGCAGTAAGACCATCTAGTACAAGACATTGTCTTGTCTTCATTAACGTGTGTTGTGGTGATGGCCTCATGGACCATCGGAAGATCTCTGAAGACAATGATCTGTGACATCATGTTACTCCTGACTCTATAAAAGCTACCACTATGTTTTCATGAATAAATGCAAGTACCATGGGCATGCCATCATTTTCTAGCTTAGAATGATTTCCTGTTCCTTCTGTTTAGCAAGCCTCCCTCTGCACAATTCAGTTTCATCAGCTGCACCACTAAGACTCTTTTCAGAAACGCTTTGAGGCCTGCAAAATTCCCAAGCAGGTATCCGGATTTAAAACTCCCACAGAGCCCATATTTCATTACGCTCAAAACACCCTATAACTTAGCATCTGAATATGTAGGCTGATAACCTATCAAACTAATATCTTTCCCAAATGAGACTTCATTAAAAATCATAAATATAATTATGATTTTAGTTATGGCGCTGTCTAGAGTGGGTGGAGCCCTGACTGGATGGCACACAACAGTGGACCCTGGCCCCTTCCTTCTCTCTCCTTTACTTCCTGGCCAAGAGAACAGTTTTGGTTCCCAAGCTCCAGCCACAATGTGCTTTCCTTCTAATCTCCCCACTAGTAGCCTACAGGTAACGTGCACACCACATCATGGGCTGAAATGCCCAAAAGGTAAGCCAAACAAACCTTTGTCTATAAGCGGATTGACACAGGTGTTTGTTACATGAATGTGGAAATTTGTCTCCCCAATGCAAAGAAAATGCACTTAAAGGATAGAAACCCTAGCATCCTTTCCTGTGGCCCCAGAGTGCCACACACAATGACTGTACACTAGGTTAGAGTCCCCCAGTGTGTTTCAGCTCATGGCTTCCTTGCTACCTTGTGTGTGTGCGCGCGCGTGTGTGTGTGTGCGTGTGCGTGTGTTTTATTTTTGATTTGGAGTGGATTTTCATAGGTGGAAAGACATACCTAACCAGGTGTTGGTGACTTAATGCCTGCGATTATATCTATTTAGAATGAGATCGGAGGAGCATGGTTTGAAGACAGTCCCTGAAGAATGGCCAGAAAACTCTTATCTTTAATTAACTAGGAAAAAGCCAAAAGCAGAGTTGTGGCTCAAGTGGTAGCGTATTAGTCTTGAGCACAAAAGCTCAGGGACAGTGCCCAGGCCCTGAGTTTAAGCCCCAGTAGTGGTATGCATGTATGCCCATGCACATGTATACATATACACACGCACACGCACACACACACACACACACACCCCTAAATGAATGATAATTTTCACAAAGTATCCGGTTCTACATGGATCTGACATGACACATGCCAGAAGCCCCTTTTCTCCAAAGTCTAATGTCACCAGGGAGAGGAATGGCACATCATTTTCCAGTGACAAGCTGGTCTTAACCTGTGTTCAAGAACAATCAGTAATGCCTGCGAGGAGTTGATCTTGCTCCTCTGCATCCCTGAGTCCACCGTGTCATTCACGGCATCCTACCATCCTAATGAAGACCTTCTTACTGGGTTTGACCTTCTTGCATTTATCCTTGTCTTCCTTCTTCCCGCCCCACGTCCCTTTCTCCCTTCCTCTCTCCTTTCACAGTATTGGGGATGGAACTCAGGGCTAGGCTCGGTAGGCAAGGCCTCTAGCCCTTGCTCTGTACTCCAGTCCTTGAGGTAGTTTGTAAAGCACATTATGTATGTATCACATGCACATTATGTATATTCACAAGAGCACAGTTTATAAACTCTCCAGTGGTACTCACTTTAAACAATTCTGACTAAACAAAGTGTATGTGAGGAGATAGCAGAGCTAAAACTGTCAATTAAAGGTCAAGGTTAAAACACAAATTTTCATTTAGTTCTTATTAGTTCTTAGTTCTTATTTTTTGTTTCCTCTGATCGTAAGGCTTGAACTCAGGGCCTTGCAGGCTGTCTCTGAACTGTTTTGCTCAAGGCTAGTACTTTACCACTTTGAGTCGCAGTTCTACTTCCAGTTCTCTGGTGATTAACTGGAGATAAGAGTTTCTCCGACATTCTTGTCTGGGCTGACTTCAAACCAAGATCCCTGGATCTCAGCCTCCCAGGAGCTAACATTACATGTGTGGGCCACGGTAGCCGGCTCTCAGAACTATTTTGAAAGGCAGCTTTCAGAAGGCACTAGATTCACAAACTGACATGTTGAATTGAAATCCCTTTGTGTTGCTACTTAAAGAAAATACATTTTTTTTTTTAAGGAGGGAGGTAGTTTTAACCAATTAATTATAAATGGCAACATAAACATTTTAAATGTATTTTTGAGGGTTTTACAAAGTTCTGAGAACTTTCTAGAAAAGTATAAAATGGTAGTTTTTGAATATTAATGGTTTGGTAAAAATATATGGAGTAGAAACTTGCCAAGTATCTAAAATAACATAGGAATAGTATCAGAAGAGTTAGAGGAATGACATAGATTTAATTCTATAGTTTTGTATAAAATTCTCTACTGAGGTAAATACTTTTGCCTGGTTCTCTTCAGCTCAATTCTACACATACATACACACACGCATGCATGTGTGTATATATATTATGTATACACAATATTTATATGTACAGATTTATATATATGTACATATATATACTTTGATGAATATCTATCCTCTGATGAAAGTTCTTCATCGATATGAAGAATATGGCTCTTTTTGTATATATAATTTTTCTAACCTTCTAGGTTAAATGTCTAATTACTTCAGTAATACATGGCAAGGTCTCAGCTCTGCCACCCTGAGCCAAAGATGGTTTTACTACCAATTTTAAAGATTTCATTTTCTTAATGTGAATGTGAATATTTATGCACTGTGGACCCAGGTCTTAATACAGACTGATGGGTATTACTCAAATTATGCCTATGTATTTAGAACACAGAGCTGGACAAGTCATTGGCCTAAGCCCAAAACCAGCAGTTGGTGTGTATATGTATATATACACATACAAATATATGACTTGGATACATACACACAAATATATACATACACACCTGCACACAATCATACATTCTTGACGCACTGTTACCTTTCCCACACGTAGTGATCTTATTTGTCTCTGTGGATTAGTTTTGCCCGGAAATCTTGCCAGAGATGGCTGCTGGCATGTGCACTTGCTCATCCTTTCACTGTGTACATCCCTGCTGGTGAGGTCTGCTACTTAAAGACATTGTCCTTTAATCCAGTGCATTAATCCTGTCTTTCAGTTGGAGAATTACACCATTTATATTTAGTCATAGTTGGAGGCATGACTTAATTCCTGTTCTTTCACTGTTTTGCCAATGCTCGACTATTTCCTAATTCTCATCTGCTTATCTGCTCTTCTGGTGGATTTACTTCTTCCTGTGCAGTCACAGGGTAGTTCACCTTCCTCTTCTATGTGGACAATTCCTTTAAGTATCTTCTGCAATGATGGCTTTGTGATTAAAAAACTCACCAGTTGTCCTGTATTTGGAAGTTCTTTATTTCTCCTGAAATTCTTAAGAATGATTTGGCTGGATATGATAATCTAGTTTTTTTCCGAGTCTTGAAATACAATATTCCATGTGCTCTTGGCCTTTAGAGTTTCTGATGAAAAACCTTACTTCTAATGGATCTGTTTTAGGAGCCCAACCTCTGTGGCAGCTTCCAATATTCCGTAGTCCCTTTTCTGGCCTTTTTATTTTGCTATATTTTATTCATTCATTCATTCTTTTTTTTTTTTTTTGGTGCTGGTCCTGGAGCTTGAACTCAAGATCTTACTTGGGTTTTTTCTCTCAAGGCTGGTGCTCTACTGCTTTGAGCCACATATTTATTTCTAGCTTTTGTTAGTTAATTAGAAAAAACAAGATTTATGGGTTTGTTGTCCTGGATGACTCTGAACCATGATCCTCATATTTCAGCCTCTCGGGTAGCTAGGAGTAGAGATATGAGCCTCTACCCCAGTGCTACAAAATAGCCTTCGCTTGTCCTAGAATACTGGATGATTGTGAAGTAAATTTACAACTGAGTTTTGTAGTAAGAGTTCCCTTTGTTTGTTTGTTTTTCATTCTGGTCCTGGGGCTTGAACTCAGAGCTTTCCTAAGCTTTTAATTTATTTTTATTTATCAAAGCTAGCACTCTACCACTTGAGCCGTAGTCCCACGTCTGGCTTTTTGGTGGTTAACTGAAGTTAAGAGTCTCAGGAACTTTCCTGCTCCAGCTGGAGTTGAACCAAGATCCTTGGATTTCAACCTTCCAGTAGCTAGGATGACAGGTGTGACCACCAGTGATTGGCTGGAGTCAATGCATTTTGACAGAGTGCATCTGTGTGGATGCTTTCTTTGTGGTCCTCACAAGGGTAGGGCATTTCTAACAGATCGGGAAGGCGGGCTTCAGGATAGCAGCATCTGTGAGCAATGCCATCTGTGAAGACTGCTCTAGTTCTTTTCCTGAACTATGCATGGAGTGAATTACTCTCTAGCTATGCTGACTTGGCTCCTGGTCACTTTGTGCAGGATTTCTATTTCTTCTATTTTCTAAGTATTTTCTCACATTTGAGCAGGGGTGGACTATGAGTATAGCCGGGTGCATTCACTTTCATCTACCTGGCAGGATAGCTTATGGACAGAGTTCCATATAACATACTCAAAGTTGCATTCCCAACCTTGCTGTGGAAATGTGCTCTGGCTGTTTTGGTTGGAATCCCCCAAAATTGAGAAATTTCTACTCACTTCTAACTGGACATTCATTCTCATTCTCTCTCTCTCTCTCTCTCTCTCTCTCTCTCTCTCTCTCTCTCTCTCTCTCTCTCTCTCTCTCTCTCTCTCCTTTCTTCCCTCTCTTTCAAAATCTAAAATTTAGAATGCTCCAGTATCTGAAATTTTTGATAGAATGCACAAAAATTTTCTGATTCTGGTGCACTTTAAATTTCCAGTGTTTGGAGGCACTTGGTAACTACGATGGACATAATGATTCCATCTGCCCCCTGACTGCGGGAACTACTGCTACCTGGATGGCTTATGTGTACCCACTAGCCATGCATCACGGAGAGCACAGAGCCAGGAACTGTTTAAACACTTTCCACCTTCCCAAGTGGACCATAATTATCTTCAACTCTCCCAGATCTATTTCCAAGTATTTCATTAAATAGCAATAATAAGCCAAGCATGATACTGCATGTCCATATTACCTGATACTCAAGAGGTCAACAAGAGGATCAAATGTTTGAGGTCAGCCCAGACAAAGTTGACAAGAATCTATCTTAATCAATCAATCAATCAATCAACCAACCAACAAGCCAACAAATGACAGAGTGTACCCCAAGTGGTAGAGTACTTGCCTAGCATGCACAAGGCCTTACTTAAGGTCATCCTCAGTCTTAAAAAAAAAACATTATTAAGTTCAGTGTCTAAAACACACCACACACACTTCCTTTTTTTAGTGCTAGTAGTAGGATTTGAACTCAAGACCTCTCCCTCTTATTTGGCTTTTTGACTCAAAGTTGGCACTCTACCACTTGAGTCACTTGAACCATGCCTCCATTTTTGGCTTTTTGTTGATAAATTGGAGATAATGGTCTTACATATTTTCTTGCCTGGGCTGGATTTAAATCATGATCCTTATAACTCAGTCACCTGAGTAGCTAGGATTACAGGCATGAGCAACTGGCTCAAGGCTGATATTATACTTTTTTTTTTTACCAGTCCTGGCACTTGAACTCAGGACCTGAGCACTGTCCTTGGGTTTTCCAAGGCTAGAGCTCTACCACTTGAGCCACAGTACCACTTCCAGCTTTTTCTATATATGTGGTACCAAGAAATTGAACCTGGGTCTTCATGCATGCTGGGCAAGCACTCTGCTACTAGACCAAACTCCCAGCCCTGATATTATACTTTTAACAATTAAAAATGTCACTAAGAAAAATGGAGGAACAAAGGGTGAACAGCAGTGGTACTCACTAGACTCTATATTGAAAAAGAACTTAAAATAGTGGATGAGGATGAGAGGAAAAAACTGGGACTGAGGGAATGGATGACACTGTCCAAAAAGAAACATGCTCTTTACCTGACTTATGTAACCCTAACCCCTTTATACATCACCTTTATAACAATAATAAAAATTAAATTATACAAAGAAAAAAATGTCATTAAGGAATGGGAGAGTGATTCAAGAGGTAAAGTGCCAGTCTAGCAAGTGCCAAATTCCAGTCCTACCAAATAATAGGCATTATAATTCTGTCTATGGTAAACAAGAACTGTAACAAATACCTATAAATAATAGCTGCCAAGTGAATTAATTGAAACAAGTCACAAGAGAAAAACCTCATGGTTGGGAAACTATCTGGCTTGCTAAGATAAAATCCAGTTTCCTTTTTTTTTTTTTTCCAAAAAAGGGTCAGGTGGCAATTCTAAATTACTCAAAGAAATTTAACCACTGATTGCAATGTCTGTAGCTTTTGGGGAAAACATAACCCCAAATTACAAGGACTGTGGTTATAAGAATTTCCAACGCCAGACATTGTCTCACTATCTACACGAACAGATCTTTTTACAGGACTTTGCTAGAACAGCAAAATTAATGATTACTTGCTTTTTTTTTTTTAACATACTTTGGTGTCAGTAACAAATGTGCATTCCTTTCTTTAGCAAGGATTTTCAAGGGACCCAGAATTAATCTAATATGAAAATAAGTCAGTCATAAACCCTCTTAATATTTCAGGGAAAAAAGTATATATATCCTACAATTAACACTGTAATTTGTCTAACTCATGTCCAATGCCAAACACAAACATCTCTCAAATAAGTTCTGAGAAATGTCCACCACAATCCTAAAGGTTGTGTTGTCTGTTCTAGCTGAGCATTTATTTCCTTGAGTAACGCCAGTATTAGCACAGAAGGAATCGAGACAAATTGTAACACAGGAGCTATTTCCCCTTTCTTTCCTCAGGAGTAATTGTAGTTTCTTTATAATGACTGTGTTTGCTCTGCCAGAGCCTCTATAATTTAGTGGCCAAATAAAGCAAATTGCTGTTAATTATGCTTGATTTTCAGGTTTCTTTGAATACAATCCTTTGCATACAGCAAAGTAAAGTAATGCTTGCAATTAAGAAGTGGCTTCCCAGTTTGCAGAAAGTCACTTCCCCTTAGTACTCAGGCAGTTTCTAAGTACCTGGACATGGCTCCTCAGGCTGGCTGTACATGCCAGAGTTCTAGAGAACGGAGTTGGGATTGGGCCAGTACCTGACACTGGTTGGGACCCTTAGCATCTTAGGAAGCATGGATGAAGTGGTGTTCATCCAATATGTGTAACAGCTTGACAAGTCAAGCACACTTTTATCATTTAAACTGAAAGACACCAACTTTAAGTGTGAGACAAATTTTACTATCACCCTCCCTCCCTCCTTCCCTTCCTTCCTTCCTTCTTTCATTCCTTCCAACTTCTTAACTTCATTCCTAACTTATTTCCTTTCCTTTCCCTCTCTTCCTTCTTCCTTTCTCTCTTTTTTCCTTCCTTCCTCCCTTCTTCCTTCCCGTCATTACTTCCTTTACTACTAGGAACTTGAACTTATTATAACCTCAAACTCTCCCTTAGCTTTTTTTGCTCGAGGCTAGCACTCTACTGCTTGAACCATAGCTCCACTTTGAGCATTCCAGGTTAACTGGAGTTAAGAAGTGTCTTAGATAAATTTATATGCCTGGGTATCCTCAGATCTCAGCTTCCTAAGTAAACAGGATTACAGGAGTACAGACATGAGCTGTCTGCCTTATTTCTAGGTAGAAGATGAATCCCATGGAAGCCTTATCCAGGAAATATGTCCTTATTTTTCATCTATGACTAATTACTTTCAAACTTTGACCTTTAGCTCTGACAACTGACCTGAGCGCCAGGTCCAACTTTGTCAATATTTTCTGTAGGGCTATGAATAGGCATCACAAATCTAATATATACAGATCAAATTTCATTTCAATGAAATTCAATCTGTACTTACCACAATATATGAAGTTAACATCTGAAATCACCCTGTACCCATTTGTTTCTGCTTATCATTTGTTTCATTAAGATACCTTTATTTAGAAACCACTTACATGTAAGAAGACTCACTAAAAGTTCTGAAATGTAACTACTAGCACAATCAATTAATAGAATATCCTCAAGCATTTTCTCCCCCAACAAAGACGGTCTGTTTTTTCCTAGAATGTCACATATAGAATCAAATGACATATATGCAAATTTCATGTCTTGGTCTTCTTCCCTAACTTTCTTATCTAAGGAAATCCGTACAATCATATTCAGCAAAACATAGCTATGATGGTTTCTCCTCATAGCTCAATCATTAAATGGTATTATATTCTTTACTATAGCCCCTTTTGAAGTTGATTTAAGTTCTAAGAAGAACAATGGACTTCAGTGCTTTACACTGAACGGAGGCAAGATAGAAGGTCAGAAGCATCTACTGTTTCAACTCCTTGAGTAAGAAGGCTCAGACAATACAGGCAAGACTGTACTCTGAAGAGGAAAAGGGAGACACTGTCAGGAATCAGGAAGATAGTCTTAGGATAGCACCCAAGCACAGAAACAAAACAAAACAAGAACAAAAATGGAGCCAACCTGGCCCTCTGCCAGAGGTTAAGGGCCGAAGGGCCCAGGTGACAGCCTGGAAAGTCTAAGACAAGACAAAGTTCACCTTCTCTCAGCTTTAAACCCAGTGAGGGACCTGCTGGGACATACAGGGAGCCCTTCTGACCTCAACCAGACATGATCAGAGAAGAAATTTACATCACATCATAATTAAAATGTCAAGACTAGAGAACAAAGGACGGAAACCAAAAGCTCCAAGAGAAAATTGCCAACTTATATTCAAAGGTAAACACAAAATCACTTCACATCTACGAATAAATCCTAAAAGCTAGGAAACATGAAAAAATACATTTTTAGAAAGTAACTGCCAACCCAAAATAATATATCCAGTAAAGTTATCTTACAATTTTGTTAGAGAAAGGAATAAAGACCTTCCAGAATATGAATAAACTAAAGGAGTTTGTGTCCACCAAATTTCCACTGGTAAATACTTAGGGGAATACAGAAAGACATGAGAACATGGGGAAGAACCTGAGGACTAGTAAACATATCAGAAATGAATAAAACTCAAAGGTGAAAACAGCAAAAGAACAAGCAACATTAGTGAAAAAAGAAATAAAACACAACAAAAATAACCAAAGAAATTACAATGAACAGTAAATACCTCTCAATCATAACCCAAATCTCTACTTGCCATTCAAAACACAGATTGGCTGAATAGATTAAAAAGCAGGATCCAACAATATGTCATCTACTAGAAACACATCTTACATGATCACAATAAAAACCCCTTATGCAACTAAGATATCCTAATAAAAATATTAAAAATAAAAAGAATACCAATGCTCCATATGGTATACCAAAAAAATTCAGAGATTACTATATGAAACTAGTATCACTTCCATGCCAAAAACCATGTGGGAATACAAGAAGAGGAAGCAAGGAAGGGAGGGTAGAAGAGAAAGAGCTCAATGAAACTGATAAGAATGGATACAAAAATTCTCAGTAGACTGGGCATAGTGGCTTACACCTGTAATCCTAGCTACTCAGGAGGCTGAGATGTGAGCATCACAGTTCAAAGACAACCTGGGGCAGGAAAGTCTGTGAAACACTTATTTCCAATTAACCACCAGAAAACTGGAAGTAATGCTGTGGCTCAAAGTGTTACAGCACTAGTCGAGTAATAAAGATCAGGGATAGTGCCCAAGCCTTGAGTTCAAGCCCCCAAACCAAAATAAATAAGTAAATAAATAAAAATTCTCAATAAAGTAGTTGCAAACACAAACCCACTGAAAATATACCATGATTAAGTTGGTTTTATTTAGAGATGCAAGGATGGTTTAATCACATGTCAATCAATAAACAGAGTCAAGGACAAAAAACACATGATAATCTCAACAGATACCATAGAAGTCTTTTTGTATCCTTGTCATCATAAAAGCTTTGAATAAATGAAATATAGCAAGATCATCTTTGAGCATAATTTTAAAAAACTATGTATGACAAGAGGTAAAACCAGAATTCCTTGATTTCTGATCCCTTTTGACATATAGATCCAAGAGCAGTGCATGAATAAATCCATTTATTTATTTAGTTATTTAGTTAGTTATTTTTCCAGTCCTGAACTGGGCTTGAACTCAGGACCTGGGCACTCTCCAGCTTCTTTTGCTCAAGGCTAGATCTACCACGTAGGCAATCACTCTACCACTAGACCACACTTCCAGCCTAAACAAACCCTCTTATTGAGAAACCCAGACATATAATAAGGAGTCCATTCACCAGGGTGAGTATAAGTCAAAGTCAAATCTGATCAGCTAAATTAGGATCTGACTATTCCCATAGTTCCTACTCTCTACTTCTCTGTGGGGGAAGGATACAGATTACATGCCTCTCTCATCTTTCTGGGAACTACCTTGGGTTCTGGTTTGTCTCAGTTGTCCTGTACAACTCCAGGAGCTGGTGTGCTCTAGATGCCTGAGGCCATAGTTAGCCTGTAGGCAATGCAAGAGGTGTACCTCTGCTTAGGGCAGAAGAGGGACTTCAAAATCAGAGAGCACAGCTTCCTGTTGGGGAAAGATCCAGATCACATGTCCTAGTGTTTCTACAAGGTACCTAAGGACTGGCTTCTATCTCCTTAGTCCAGAGCATTATACTCCAGAGTTTAATAAAGAAACATGACAAATTAGATGAGCATACAGGTGTTCAGAGGCTGTTAGAATCTCTGATCAGGCTGATTAGCAAAGCTCTTCTATAAAAGACTAGTCCAAGAGAACTGGGAGAGAGAGCTGGTTCTTCTAATACATAAATACAAACACCAAAAGTTAATAGGAAATAATATCCCAAACCAAAGGACAAGCATTTGAAAGCAACTTTAAGATAGATGATTTATCTAACAGAGAATTCAGAATATGTACAAATGGCCAACAGACATAGGAAAGAGGGCCTAACCTTCAGAAAAAAAAAAATGTAAATCTAAAGCACAAAGCACACTTCACATCTGTTAGGCTGGCTAAGGTCAACCTGAGCAAAAAGTTACCAAGAGCCCATCACAACAAATAGACTAGGATGGGGACATGTGCCGGTAATCACAGCTACTCAGAAAGTCTAGGTAGAAAGGGCATGGTCCAAGGACTGACACCAGCAAAAGGATGCAAGGCCCTATCTGAAAATAAATAAAACAAAATAGAGCTGGATTAGGGCTTTAAAGGTAGTAACTGCCTAGAGCAAGTGTGCCTCAAACTCTAGCACTCCTCCAGTACTCCAGGCCTGGGGCTTGAACTCTGGGTCTGGGCACAGTCCTTGAGCCTTTCAGTGCTCCAGGCTAGCCCTGACTAGGATGGGGGCATGTGCTACTCAGAAAGTCTAGGTAGAAAGAGCATGATCCACCTGAGCTACAGTGCCACTTCACTTCTGGCTTTTCTGTGTATGTGGTACTAAGGAATCGAACCCAGGGCTTCATTCATGCTAAGTAAACTATCATAAAGCCACCATTTCAGTCCAAAATAAATTTTTTAAAAAGGAAGAATTTGTGAAGGCATGGAGAACAACAAGGCTGGCACCGCACCTCGTCGGCCACAGCTTCACTTCCAGCTTGTTGGTGGTCAACTGGAGAAAACCATCTAGTGAACTCTCCTGCCTGGCCTGACTTTGAAACACCGTCCTCAGATCTCAGCCTCCTGAGTGGCTAGGATTACAGGCGTGAGCCACCATACCCAGCCTGGCTGGTAACTTTGACGTTTCATATTTGCTTCAGGGAATATTTATTCAAGCATTTCTGCCTATACAAATATTAAAATTCAAGGAAAATAGAGCTTTGTAAATTCAACTGTGAAAAACAAAAAGAGGTTAGGTTTTTAATTGCCCACATAATGTGATAACTTCTCCAAACAACTAACTTATAACCTAACAAAATAAATGTTAGGAAGCCAAAACATGTGTTGTTCTGGGAAAAGGGATGAAGCCAAGGGGAGAGGGGAAGAATAGGTGACTACAGTCATAATATACAGATGTGAAAATGGAACCAGGTTAACTTGAGGGGAGGGGAGGAGCTGGGAGATGGGAGGAATCATAGAACAGTGACCACTGAGCAACACGCCTTTATTCATGAAACTGACAGGTTGAATTGTAACCCCTTTGTACAACTTCTTAAAGGTAACTGAAATATTATTTTTAAATGCTTTTGCACATAAGACATGCCTGCTGATCTTCGTGTCCTTTTATGGGACCAAAGGAAGAATTTATGAGGCTTTATTAACTGTTGCTACCAATGAAAGGCACATAGACACACACTATTTCTCTATGCAAATATATAAACATTTTATTGACTGTGTGTCTGTATGATAGTAAAGAGAGATGGAGGGGAGACAGAGAGAAAAGGAGGTAGAAGAAAGGAGGAAAGTAGGCAAGAAGAACTAGAGAAAAGGAGAAAAAGGAGTCGGGTGGGAGGAAAGGGAGGGAAGATGAAAGGAGGGGTGAGAAGAGGGGAGAGGAAGGAGGGGGATCAAAGGAGAGGAGGAAGGAGATATTAAGAAAGAGGGGGAAGGGAGGGAAAGAGGGGAGGAGAAGAAGAAATGGGAGAGAGGGAGAGAGAAAAGGAGCAGGGAGAGGGGAGAGGAGCAAGCAGAGGAGAAAGGGAGGGAAGAGGGAGAGTGAAACCATGAGACTTAATATACATAGTATGACTAAATGTAACTGTGAGTTCTGACATTTTTGAACATAAAGGTGTTATCAAATTTTGAGTATCAGAGAGAGAGAGGACAGCAAAATATTGTTAGTTTGAAAGGTAATAGGAAAAAGAATATTTTGTCAACTAAGGCAATTTCAAGTAAGACATACTAAGAATAAAGGAAGCTTACCTCATGGAGAGAAGTGTTTAAAAAGTCCTAGCTTACCTGGCTTATCTTCCTTTGCTCTTGCAGTGCAGTCTGAATTGCCTGAGACACTTTCTCCTGATCTCGTGCATGTTCTGTCTTCCATAAATCCCTTTCTTCAGCATGGATTTTTTCCAAGTTTTTTCTTTCTTCTTCCACAGCTTTCATAACAATATCCTTCACTGCATCCTTCTCAAGCTTAAAACAAATAATGAATAAAGCAATCATAGCTGAAAGACTGGACAATGTGGTTAAGCTAGAATACAGAGAATGAGACACTATACAATCTAGTACTACTTGTAAACACATTGAACAATTGCATAAAATACTTTCTTAATATGAATATTCATACTTATCTGGCATTCCTATACTCCAAGTAAACTGAGCTTTGCCTAAGGTTGTGGGTTTCAAACCACAAGATCTTTGGATCTCTTTACAATCTTAAAAATTATTGAGTATATCAAGGAGTCCTTGTTTGTGTTTTATATGTGTGTGTAAACCACATATATGTATATTTATATATGACGTATATACCATGTAAATAATAGCATTATATACATAATACAGTATGTATAATTAATGTGTACATATGTCATATATACTATGTGAAAATGTGTATTATATGCACATATATGATTATCCACACATGATTATAAATATTAGTAATTACTCAACTAGTTAATTTTAGTAACAAGTTATATTTAATAGTAATACTCAAGTAAAAATTAAAATTATCCACTAATTTATTTAAAATTAATAACATTAAACCTATTATATATTAACAAAATATACATTTAATGAAAATAATTATGGCTTCCCAAACTTAAAAAGTGAGAGGGCATTCTTATATGTTTGTAAACCTTTTTAGTATTTGACTTAATAAAACAGCTAGATTTTTATACCTGCTAGATTTTTATATTAACTAAGTAATAACCTTTGTTTTGGTTAAAGTGTAGCATGAAAATCCAGCCTCACTAAAAATGTAGTCACTTTAAAAGATTAGCTATGATAAGGAAAATTATGTCAAAATTTTCTACATTCTGTTACAATTCTTTTTTTTTTTTTTTAATTTTACTATGGTTTCAAATCAGGACCTTGTACCCCAGCAGCTTTTTTTGGGCAAGGCTGTCACTCTATCATTGTTGTCATGCTTCTAGGTCAGATTTTTTGTTGGTAAATTGAAGATAAGATTCTTAACTTTTCAGCCTCAGCTGTCTTTGAACTGCAGTTCTCAGATCTGAGTAGCTAGGATTTATAGGCAGGAATCTTGGCCTTTGGCATATTGTAATTCTTGCTTGCAGTCTGAATGAGTATTTATTGATATGTAAATCATTTGTTTGGAAAATTTACTCATTTGCACATATTCAAATGTTGGCATATTTTATTTATATCATACACAAAATCACCTTTGTTAATATTTTCATCAATCTCAGCAGAACACTTTACTGAAAAGCAAGAAATAAACATTTTTATATTTTAAATTTTGCAAACAAAATTTCTAAGAATGCTGCTTTTTGTTTATGTTTTTGTTTTTCCTTTTGGTGCTAGTAGTTGGGTTAGAATTCAAGGCCTCTTGCCCTTGCTTTTTTTTTTTTTTTGCTCAAAGCTAATATTCTACCACGAGTCACATCTCTACTTTCTGTTTCTGCTGGACTGTCAGAGATAAGAGTCTCTGCCTATAATAGCTTCTAACTGTAATCCTCAGATCTCAGACTTCCAAGTAGATGGGATGACAGCTGTGAACTACCAGCACCCAGCTCTTTCAAACTATTTTCTTTTCTTTTCTCCTCCCCTTTCTCCCCTTTCCTCCTCTTCCTCCTCCTCCCCCTCCTCCTCCTCTTTTTACCTGTGCCCAATTCTTGAATCTGTACTCTGGGAATTTACAGCCTGACCTTTACCTATGACACTCACACCAGACATGTAAGTTGAGTTCAGCTTGCATCCACTTTAGCGTCTATTTCCTTCATTTCCAAGCTATAACTATGAATCTGTTTTTACCAAAACTATATCTAGCCTGGATATCCAGTGTACTTTGTTTCAATCTACTAATTCTTTTCCTGCTTCTAATATGGGTTAACTTCAATTTCCCTAAAATTAGTGTCAACTACCATTTCTGGCACACCCTTGCTAAGAAGTTTCAATGTGTCTTCCTTACAAAAGGAAATCAATTTCAAACTGGTTCAGAATACTAGCTACTTTTAAGGCTTTCAAAAGCAGTTTGTTGCTTAAAATTTTTTATTATGTAGACATATTGCTTTCATAATTAATTCTTCCCTTGTTAGTATATGTTTTTTTTTGTTGTTTTTTTTTTTTTTTTGCCAGTCCTGGGCTTGAGCTCAGGGCCTGAGCACTGTCCTTGGACTTTCTCAAGGCTAGCACTCTACCACTTGAGCCTCAGCACCACTTCCGGCTTTTTGCTATGTATGTGGGGCACCGAGAATCGAACCCAGGTCTTTGTGCATGCTAGGCAAACACTCTACCACTAGGCCAAACTCCCAGCCCCAGTATATGAATATTTTCACTAAATTCTTTGAGACAAAATCATACTAATATCAGCAAAGTGATAGATACATGTTTACTAACAAGCTTTTCCTCAATACTTATTGGTTAAATATACTTTTAAATCAAACACAAAAGTTAGTGTGAAAGGCAAATTTGTTGATATGTTTACCTTTTGTATTTCTGAATGCATTACTTAGATGATTTGTTTTAAACTTAGCTTTAAAGACCTCTTTTCCTGGTATACACATAGACCTATGGTGAGACCTATTAAATACTGGCTGAGTATTAGTGTCAAAGCATATATTAATTAATCTACATTAAGTAGATTAGTAATCAATCTACATTCTAAAAAATTCAAAATCTTATACAATTGGAATTTAATAAGAACCTGAATATTATATCCTATGTTTGAGAAATCAGGAAAAACTTTTGTTTTTATCCCAAAATAAAACAGTAGATTGACCATACTGTACCACTGGGGAATTTCATTTTTAATTCAACTTACAAAGCAAGCCAATACTAGAAGTGGAAATACCTTTGCAGCAGATTCCAATGTTTCTTTATTTTTTTGTCTTTCTTCCTCCAAACATTTTTCTAATATTTCCTGAAAATGATAAGATATTAATAAATTATTTGAGATAAGAGAACACATGCTTTCTGTGCTCAGAGCTCACTTAAAAACATTACCTTCTGTTCTTGAGATTGCTGAACCAAAGCTTCCTTTATTTTCTCTCTTAACAGTTCCTTCTCTGTGTCTAGCATCTCCAGAAGCCTTTGATGCTGCAAGGAAACACAATGGCATGATTACTATGGTTCTGAAACAAAATCTGTCAGTAGGAGGTGAGATGATAGGATTTATTTGCCCAAAAGGGAACATTAAAGTAGTTACTGAAGGAAACAATGGGAAGTATGGTAAAAACCAAGGCACATGGAGCAAAAACTCTCAAGTTCCTAGTTCTTTTTTTTTTTAGCTTAAGTATTTTATTTGTTTGCAACTAAATTTGTTAACACTATATAATAAAAATGTACAAAGAATAATGTTGCAGTTTTTGGTTAGACTTAAGTCAAAGACATTCATCAATAAGGAACTGTTGAATGTGAACATCCCAGAAATTTCTCTAAGCCATGTGATCAGAACAACTGTCTCTGAATATTACCTTACTTTGGCATACATTTGAAGCTCCTAGTTCTTTAATCATCCTATTTACACTGATTTCTGGTGTCTCAAACAAGACAAAGGGTCAAAATTAGAAAACAAGTCAGAAGGTGGTGAGATGTCTTTTTACATAAATTTGGAAAATATTCTCCATACAATTTTTCTTATTGGCTTGCCAAAACTGGACTTAGGAAAACATACTGTTTACTTGATGAAAAACCACAACCAGTTATCTGTGGGTCTCTAGTAAAGTATTGTTAAGGACACTGAAAGATAAGACTACTTTTTGCCTCAAGACTTTACCACAGTTTCATGAAAAAGAAAAAAAAAACCTATCTATAGAAATAAAGGAGTATCTTGTCATATGTAATAATAATGTACAGAGTTAGAAAGTTTACTTTCAATCAAATATGCTAATGAAAATACACATAAATTCAGAGAATTATGATTGACTAAGCTATTGGAGTTTGAATGGAGGTTCATAACAAAACAACTTTTCTATTTTATTTATACTTATTTATATTTTATTAATTTATATATTATATATGTATTATATTAAGTACAATAATATAATAATATATTGTATATAAGATATCATGTAATATAGTTATATAACATGTGGCATTGTGTTATATGTGATATAGTATAATATATTATCATAATATATAATATGTAACTAAATGCATTATATAATACATGTGAGTTATGTATAATTACAATACATGTATATGTTATGTACATATGTATGTATATAAAACACACACGCACACACACACATATATACATATATATATATATATATACATATATACATACATACATGGGGCGTGGTTGTACTGGGACTTGAATTCTCCCTTAGTTTTTTCACTCAAGGGGAGTGATCCAGAACTCAGGTGTAGTTTTTTGCTGGTTAACTGGAGATAAAGGTCTTATGGACTCTCTTCTCTAGACCTGTTTTAAACCTTAGTCCTTCAGCCTCCTGAGTAACTAGGATTACAGGTGTGGCCACCAGAGTCTGCCCAGCTTACTCTATCAATAGTTCCAATAAAAGGAGCCAGATGGTAGTCTGGTACCTGGTGATGCTCACAGACCTCCTGTTCCATTACTAAAGCCTCATACCTTTTCAGATTTAGGAAGTTCCTTTTGAACATGAAGTTAATCTGACATTCTACAGAGGTCTGTAAAACAGACCTCTGCCTGTGATACACTGATGTAACACACTGCTTAGGGAGGCTGTCTATATTGGGAGCAGTAAGCAGAGTTGAGATAATCTGTAATTCCTGTTTTAAATTAGAATGGTTTGGTTCTTTTCATCCTTTGTTTTTCAAAAGAGTAAAAAAAAAATCACATGAAAGATGTGGTTTTTCCTTAAAAACAAAGTTAAACTGGGATGCAAATCATGACATGATTCAATTCGGAGCAGTGATGGGTTCCATGTGCGCTGGCCAACGAATGAGTAGTCTGTGCGAGCCTAAGACAGTAGAGCTTTTCTTTTTTTGGTCCAGCATGGGGTTTGAACGCAGGGCCTAGGCACTGTCCTTGAAGGTTGTTTTGTTTTGTTTTGTCTCCTCCCCACCACCAGGCTAGAACTTCCTGTTTTTGAGTGTGTAACTGGAAATAAAAGACTTTTCTGCCCAAGCTGGTTTCAAACCATGATCCTCAGATTTAGCCTCCTGAATACAAGTATGAGCCACAGGCACTCAGCTAGACGTAGAATTTTGTATTTCATGCAGTTAGAGGTAGATGGATACAGAATTTCACAGTATCAGAAATTATATGCCTAATTAATCTGTAACACTCTCATGAGAAAATATGCAAAGATACCATACCAGACAAATACCTGAATCTAAAGGTGATAAATATCATCCTCAAACGGCATAAAAATACTCAATTTAGGCTTAAATGGGCTAAATAAAACACTAATAGAAAAAATAATTATTGGAATTTTAAAGACACTACTATTTTCATAGTAATAGTTAATGGTGTGTGTGTGTTAGTAATTCTTGAACTTGAACTTAGGGCCTATGTACTGGCCCTTAGTTTTTTGCTCAAGGCTGGTGCTCTACCTCTCTTGAGCCACATTTTCACTCCAGGCCTTTTTCTGGTTAACTGGAGATAAGAATCAAAAGACTTTTCTGTCCAGGCTGGCTTTAGTCTGGGCGTGAGTTACCCATGCCCAGCTAATAAGATACTTAAAGAGATGATATATCATAAATAAAAAGCATAAGGGAAGCTGAGTGCCAGTGATCACGCCTATAGTCCTAGCTACTCAGGAGGCTGAGATCTGAGGATTATGTTAGAAGCCAGCTTGAGCAGGAAAGTCCATGAGACACTATTTCCAATTAGTAGGCAAGAGGGAAAGTGGAGCTGAGGCTCAAGTAGCACACATACACATGTAATTGCACACAGACATACACACATAAGTACTGGGAATCGAATATGCATACCACCACAGACGAAATACAAAAACAAAATGGCTTCTGTGTGCCCTTCCTTCCTTTATTGGAGAGGAGGTGGGTGAGAGCAAGAATGGCAGCTCAACTATTTTTTTATTAAAGAATTTATTAACATTGATTTTTACATATTTCAAATGACATGTTTAACAAACAAGTATTCAGGAAGGGAATCTATATACAATCACTGGCACTTAGATTTTGGAACGTAATTAAAATTAGGCTGAGGGTTTATATGTCATATATACATATTAATCTATGTGATGAAACATTATGTCTATAGAGTCATAAATTTTTATGTCTATGTTGTTGTGTTTATATCCAGTACCATGTCCACAGCATTGGGTAAGCAAATATTAAGTCCTCGCTCTTGTACTGTTTGGATCTAATATCCACATATTAAGGATACCATGTGCCTTTTGTTCCTTTGGTCTTGACTTGTCTCACTCAACATGATTCGCTCTAGATTCATCCACACTTCCCTGCAAATGCCATTACTTTATATTGTCTGTTGGCTATGTAGAATTCCATTGTGTGTGTGTGTGTGTATCACATTTTCTGTATCCATCCATCTGCAGTAGGGCATCTGGATTGTTTCCATTGCCTGGCTATTGTGAATAGGGCAAAGATGAACATAGCTGAGCAGGTGTCCTTATCATATCTTGGTTATGATGTTTAGGATAGATACCCAGGAATGGTATTGCAGGGAAGTTCAATTTTCAGTTCTTTAAGAAACCTCCACACTGCTTTCCAGAGTGGCTGAACTAGCTTACAATCCCACCAGCAGTGCAGTAGGCTTCTTTTTTTCTCCACAACCCCACCAGCATCTGTCCATTGTCTGAGTTCAAAATTTTGGCCATTCTTGTTGGGGTAAGGAGGTATCTTATTTGCAGTTACTTTATGACCATGGATGATGAACATTTCTCATATGCTTTTCTGCCATCTTAACCTCTTCTTTTGATAAGTCTTAGTTTCTTTGCCCATTTAGTGAATAGTTTGTTGGATTTGGGGGGGATTAGTTTCTTGAGTTCCCTGTAGATACTGGATATTAAGCATTTGTCTGATGTATTATTGGTAAATATCTTTTCCCAGTTGATTGGCTGTCTCTCTACTTTAGTGACTATGCTTTTATTTGTGCAGAAACTTTTTATTTTTAGGTAGTCCCATTTATCGAGTCTCCCTCCAATCTGTTGTGACCCTGGGATTCTGTTCAGGAATCTTTTGCCTGTGCCTATGAGTTCCAGGGTCTCTCCAACTCTTATTGTGTAGCAATTTCAAGATTTCTGTTGTGACATTGAGGTCTTTGATCCATTTTGAGTTAATACTTGTGCATGGCAAAAGGCTAGGGTCAATTTTTAATTTTCTGCATGTGGCTGCCCGGTTTTGCCAGCATCAATAATTGAATAGGCTATGTTTCTTCCACTGTATATCTTTGGATCCTTTGTCAAATACAAGTTGACTATAGGTATATGGTTCTATTTCTGGGTCTTCTATTCTGTTCCACTGATCTTCTGGTCTATTTTTGTGCCAATACCATGCTGTTTTTGTTATTATGGCTCTATAGTAGAGTTTGAAGTCTGGTATTGTAATACCACCAGCACTGCTCTTTTTGCCTAGAATTGTTTTGGCTATTCTGGGTCTTTTCTTGTTCCATATGAAACTTTGGATTGTATCTTCTATTTCAGTAAAGAATGTCTTTGGGATTTTGATGGGGATTGCATTGAATTTGTATATCAATTTTGGCAGTATGGCCATTTTCACTATATTGGTTCTTCCTACCCATGAGCATGGGATGTCTTTCCATTTCCTAGTGTCCTCTTTAATTTCTTTCATTAGGCTTTTATAGTTTTCATTAGTATTTTATTCTTTTGGGGATCACTTTCTTGATTTGGCCTTCTGTTTGCGTATTGTTGGTGTACAAGAAGGCTACTGACTTCTGAAGGTTAATTTTGTATCCTGCCACTTTGCTAAAGTGGTTTATTAATTCTAGGAGTTTGGGAATGGAGCTTATTGGGTCACTCAGGTAGAGGATCATGTCATCTGCGAACAGATTTCTTCTTTCTCTATGTGGATCCCTTTGATGTCCTTTTCTTGCCTTATTGCTCTGGCTAAGGGTTCCAGCACTATATTGAAGAGAAATGGAGAGAGTGGGTATCCTTGTCTAGTTCCTGATTTTAAGGTAAATGGTTCCAATCTTTCTCCACTTAGTATAATACTGACTGTAGGTTTGTCATGTATGGCTTTAATTATTTTAAGGACTGTACCTCTTATTCCTATTTTTTCTAGTGCTTTCAACATGAATGGATGTTGTATTTTGTCAAATGCCTTCTCTGCGTCCAGAGAAATTCTATATGATTCTTATACTTAGCTCTATTGATACGATGTATTACATTAATTGATTTGTGAATGTTAAACCAGCCTTGCATCTGTGGGATGAAGCTTACTTGATCATAATGTATAAGGAAACTCCACTAGGGACTTGTGCCTTTCCCACTGCTAGGGGTGCATTCGCTACAATGTTTCCTGTCTGCACCTGGTGAGTGACTCCTGCCTGCAGACCTCTTTTTCTGTCTCCTTTAACCCACCCCTTACACCTTTGCTGTGTCCCCTAAGTTCCTTTGTGATGTCTCTTGTCATTACATTCAAGGAAGTTTTGAATTTCTTTTCTGGTCTGATCTGTAACCCAGGTGTTATTCAGAAGTGTGTTGTTCCACTTCCAGGTGTTTGAATGTTTTTTGACTTTTACTGCATTGTTCAGAATTAGTCTGACTCAACTGTGGTCAGATAGAATGCATGGGATTCTATCAGTCCTCTTGTATCTGCTTAACTTTTCTGTATGAACTCTTATATGATCTATTTTGGAGTGTGTTCCATGTGCTGCTGAGAAAAATGTGCAAAGTTTCGCCATTGGCTGGAAGACTCTGTGTATATCTGTTAAGCCCAGCTGGGCTATGGTGGCTTAACTCACCATTTTTGACTTAGAGTTATACATTACTTAAAAATACTTTAATTGTATCTATCAGCTTCTTTTTTTCTAGATACTGTGTACAGGATCTGCATTGAGAGCTTTCATAAATATGAAAGGATTAACAACCCAAATTTAACCTTTTTAAAACTGGTTATAAAAAGCACAAATTTGTTAAGATCCATGGGACTAGCAAATAGTTGACACTGCATCTCAGGAATGGCAGAATACAAAATCCACGGATTTTTTTGGGGGGTGGGGCAGTTTTGTGGTGGAACTGAGAACCTCATTTTTGTTATGCACACGCTCTTCCACTTGAGCCACACCTCTAGCAACTTGCTGCATTGTTATTTCAAAGATAGGGTCTCTCACTTCATACCCAAGCAGGTCTGCGCTGGGATCCCTGTCCCCTGTCCCTGGGGATGACAGGCACCCACCACTGTGTCCAGTACTGTGCTCCCTGAGACGGGAAGACAGCAGCTATGTGCCATCATGCACAGCCGTTAGCTGGAATGGCCTCTAGAGATCTCTTTGTCCAGGCTGGCCTTAAACCATATGCTGCTTCCCTAAGTAGAGGATTACAGCCCTGACCCACTGTGCCTTGCTCAAAAATCCTTGAGAAAATCTATAGACAGGCATCAATTACTAGGCGCTGTTTGATTGACGTGAGGCTCATTCACACACTCACACTATTTTTCTGTCTTTATGGTTAGTAAAACCAATCTGCTAGAGCTATACTGCGGTCATGGGGTGCTGGCATCTGGGGAATCTCCTCAGGGAACAGTTACAGTCGTGACAAGAATGCAAAAGTAAAAGGGACAGAAGAAGTTGTCATACTTGGCAGCCATCCTTTAAAAGCTTCTTTTAGAGAGCTGAGGCTCATCCACTAGAACTTCAGTGCCAGACAAATCATTTATTCATAAATCAGTGCATCAGCAGGTAACTTTTTCTTTTCAAAGATATACTTTTAAAGAAAGACATTTAAAAAATGTAATGTAATTATTATTGAGCTGTTATACAAAGGGGATACCATTTCACATTTCAGGTAATGTATACCAGAGATTTCTTTTAATGAAATAAAGCTACAATTATTAAAGAAAACTGTTCTTAAGCATTGTATATTTGTGTCAGTACAATAATTTAATTTAATTAAATTTACATTTGGGAGACATGGAACCAGTTTGAGTATGAAATTGAAGTTCTTTACTTACTGAATTAATTTCCACCTTCACTTCTCATTTATATTTAAGGCCAGTAATGCCAAGCTATATGAGAATTTAATCAAGTATTGCATACAATCAGTTTGGTTATAAAGAAACATTAATTATAAGTTCCTTTTGGACAAATGGTAAAATTATGATAGTGAAATGTGTTTCTGAAAGTGGCTCATGCCTACAATTCTAGCTACTAAGGAGGTTGAAATCTGAAGATTTCAGAGCCAGCATGGGTAGGAAAGTCCATGAAGACTCATCTCCAATTAACCACCAGAAAACTAGTAGAGCTGAGACTCAAAGTGGTAGAGCTCTAGCACTGAGCAAAAAAGCTCAAAAATGGTGCCCAGGCCCTGAGATCAAGCACCATAACTCACACACACACATACATAAAAAGGAAATCATTTGCTGTGGTTCTGAATTAAAGGCCTCATAAGGAAATGTTCAGACATGTCTGTTATAGTAAAAATAGAAACAAAATTTTAAATGAGTGTTACTAAAATATGAAAGTCTGGCGTTTTTAATCCATACCAATGTTATTTTAGAGAAAATTAATACAACAATGGTCCAAACAGGGCTATAGTGCTATCACAGTGTACTTGAATCTAGAAGGAAGATCTGAGAAGAAAAGGAGTAGCTATTGCTTTTTTTAACTTCTTCAATTTTGTATGTGTGTGAACTGGGGCTTGAACTCAGGCCTCAGTGGTGTCCCTGAGCTTTCTCACTCAGGGATGGGTGCTCTACCACTTGAGCCATGGCTCTATTGTCTTTTTTTTCGTGGTTATTTGGGGATAAGTGTCACACTGATTTTCCAGCCTAGGCTGAATTCAAAACACAAGGATTCTCACTCATATCATAGCCTCCAGTGCAGCCAGGATTATAGGCATAAATTGCATTCGATTTTTCCCAAGGAAGCTTGATAACTCATGTCTGTATATGCAATGGTCTACTAATCAAATAGACTTTATACTTTGTGTATTAGGTGAGTGGGTAACACACAATTATCTTTTACCTATAAGGTTCAAAGTCTGAATAGGACCAAGGATAATCTGAAACAAAAAATTTAATAAGCTTAACACAAAGTGAGTTACAGATACTTCCTCATTCATGTGCCAACACATTCAACAGTATTTGTGAAGAAAATCTAAAGATATAATTGAAAAGATTAAATTGACTCAGTGAACTTTCCCCAAAGTCCAATAATATTAATCTTACTTTTAATAAAACCAAACCATAATAAGAGCTACAGTAGTGACATATTTACTTCAGCCCAGTGTCGTATTTCCAATCAGCATGGAAATGTAGGCACATGTGCATTGCCCATCCTTAAACAGGGCTTGGGCCACAGGGACTGATGAAGAAATGAAGCACGCACAAAGAAACACTGCAGTATGCATTCTACCTTAATAATGTGGTCTCCTCATAAGATCCTGTAGATCTGCTAAGGTGCCAGACATGAGCCACCGAGCTAAGCTGAAGCAGTTCTAAGTCAACCACTCCCATGTGAATTAGCATCACAGTTCTCTTCCCATGTACCACCCAGCCTAACACCCTTCACAGTGGCCTTGGAAACCAAAGATCCAAGTACACGGGACAACCTCTCTTGGTGGTGATCACAAAATATCAGAGTGTAAATTTCTAAGTAATAAAAACTTATTTCTTATAGCTCCAGAAGCTAGGAAATACAAGCTCAAGATGCTAGTAGGTGTAGTGTCTGCTTTAGGTTCCAGTCTCTCTGCTGCCAAAATGATGCATATGAGATATTGTCCCCTCACATGGTAGAACATGGAAGGGTCATGTTTACCTTCAAGTCTTTCTAGAATCTCCTCCATTAAGGACAGAGCCTTAACATCGACCCATCCTCTAAAGACCCCAACCAACGGGTTCATTGCTTGGGGATTTAGTTTCAATGTAAAATTTGGAAGAAGAAAGGAAAAAGCTCTAATGCATAGTTGGAAGAGAGCACTTTTCAGGCTACATTTTTTTTTTTGCACCAGTACTGGGTCTTGAACTCAGGACCTGGGCTTTTCCTCTCAAGGCTGCCATTCTGCCACTCAAACTACAACTCTACTTCTAGTTTCCTGATGGTTTATTTGAGGTGAGAGTCTCATAGACTTTTGTGGCTTGGCTGGCTTTAAGCACTGAGTCTTCTATCTGGAGCCTCTACCTGGGTAGCTGGGGTCACAGGTATGGAATCGGCTCATTAGGCCACAATTTGATACTGTATTTGAGTTTCCTAAAAATGCATAAATTCTCTCATTCCTAGTCACCTTTTCATGTGTTTCTCATAATCATTTTTTAATGTTTTATGTAATAAATGAGTGCTTTATTACATGAGTGCTTTAATGTATTGTTGAATACGTATGGTTACCTATTTGCCAATGCTCTAGAACACACCCTACCTACCAAGAACAAACACTAAAGGTAAACTGATATCCTTTGTAGACACCATCATACTCTGTACTTTCCAGTAAACTTTATTAGAAATTTAACACTCCTTAAGAAAAGTCGATCAAAACAAATATTGCCAGGCACTGGTAGCTCGTGCCTGTAATCCCAGCACTGAAAAGGCTGGCATAGGCAGACTTTGGTGAGATGAGAGGATCACAGTACAAAGCCAGCCTAGGCAAGAATGTCTGTGAGATACTTATCTCCAAGTAGCCACTAAAAACTACAAGTGGAGCTGCGACTCAAATGGTAGAGTGCTAACTTTGTATGAAAAGCTAAGTGAGAGTGTGAGGCTCTAAGTTCAAGCCCAGTACTGGCACATGCATGTGTGTGAGCGTACTCACACACACATATAAAAGGATTTCAAGGAAAGGTAGACATCACTGAAAAATGACACTTGAGAAAATAAGACAACTATAAATGTATATGTAAGTAGTTAATAACATAGCTGCATATTACATAAAGAAAAAATAAGAACTATATGGGAAATGAGTCATTATAACGTATTTGTCATCATTGTTATATCTTGTTTTCAATAATCACCTGACCTAACACTGGGAAATCAACATGGTAACAAAATGTGCTCATAGCATGTTTGATCATGGGTGCACATTGAGTGCTACAGGTGACCGCTGAAAATATTCTTTCCAAGTACAAGATAAAAATCAGTAATGGAGAGAGATAGGAAATGTCACCTGTGGGGCTAGTGTGGCCTAGTGATAGAGTGATTGCCTAGCATGCACGAAGACCCAGGTTCGATTCCTCAGTACTACATACACAGAAAAAGCCAGAAGTGGCGCTGTGGCTCAAGTGGTAGAGCACTAGCCTTAAGGAATGCCCAAGGACAGTGCTCAGGCCCTGAGTCCAAACTCTAGGAATGGAAAGAAAAAAAAAAGAAAGAAAGAAAATGTCACTTGTGAGGGCTGGAGGCATGATTCAAGGGGTACAGCACTGGCCTCGTAAATGCAAGACCCTGAGTTCAAACTCAGTATCATGAGAAAAGAAAGGGGAAGGGAAAACAAGGAAGGGTGGGGAGTAAAGGGAAGGTAGAAAGGAAAGAACAGAAAGGAAATAAAAATGAAGGAAGGGAGGGAAGGAGAGAGGGAGGGAGAAGAGGTTAAAATTTGACAAAATTTTGTACTGAGTCAGGCATATTTATCAGAGTCAATGACAAGACAGAGCAAGCAAAACCACGCACAGCACAGGCAGACATTCCTCTTCGTAATGCAGTAGAAAGATGGGTAGTGAAAACTGCTTTCTGTAGTTAAGCCGCCACCGAGAAAAGAAGGCAGAGCAGCAGGAACTAAGCCAGAGGCACTATTTACTAAGTGTCTAACTTACAAATCAGGAAATAAATTCTCCTTCACTAGGTAATAGTAAGTAAGAAGACATGTGCAAAAGTAAGAAGTATAAAACAATTTTTTTGCCCATAAATACTTTCATTATAGAGGAATTTACCAGTGGATCATCCATCACTAACTTTTAAGTAGCAAATTCCAGTCACTTCCTATACCAAAAATTTAATTGAATCTATGCACAACTTCTTAGATTTCTGTCTAAAGCATACATCTACAATTTCTTTCTAGTAAATTCAAAGGAATGTCTACTTTTTCCAATAGAGCTATATATAAATAAATGCAGTGCTGGAAAAAATATTCCAATTCCATCCCCCAAACGTTTTTATGACAGTAAATATATCTGTCTTTGCAAACCATACAAGGACTCTGATGAACTAGAATAGCCTGCTACATATTGCTTAAGATCCCAAGTGAAGACATCCATTTTAACTATTCCTTCCATTTTCTTCCATCTTTTCTTTAGAAATAACTGCCTTGTTCTATTGTCACAAATTAGCTACTGTAAAATCACACAACCAAGCTGTATATTTAAAATGATAGGTTTTGCTGTGTAGCCCCAGCAGGACTGGAATTTCCCTGAGTACTGGGATTACCTGCATGTACCACTCTCCCTGACAAGATGGTGGTGGACTCATTACTGGAAGCATCCACCATAATATAAAATTTCAGACATGTATATGACACTATTTTGTAAGATTACTGTATAATATTCCTTGAATTCTTCCTAAAATACTCACTAATCCAGACTTGGAAAGTCAAAGTATGTCTTTGGTAGACTACATTACACCAGAGGAAATGATTAATATCATATGGGTAAATTCAGTATTTTTAACTGATTTATTTTAACTGGGCCTGGGTGCTGTCCCTGGGCTTTTTTGCTCAAGGCTACTACTCTGTCACTTAAGCAATAGATCCACTTTTAGCTTTTTGGTGGTTAATTGAGAACAGGGTTTCACAGACTTTCCTGCTCTGACTGGCTTCTAACTATGCTTGTCTGTGTTTTACATAATCTTTGGTAGAAGTACTAATCTAAGGAAAGATTTGATGCTTGAAAGAAATAACAGAATGGCCAAAAGTTGCTGAAGTATTGAAAGCATATATTCAGAAATGTAGAGGTAGCTGACTCCCAAAAGCGCTGGGATGGTCATCACCATTTTGCCCCTACAAGGAGAAGAACTGGAAGAAAATGAAAAGCAGCGATGACTTACACACACTGGTCCATTACAGGCCCACACCACTGATATCTGGAGAAGGCAAATCCAGTGCGCTTACCCACACCAAGGCTGCCACAGTCAAGGCTCTGGCACTGCTCTAGGGGATGAGACTGAGAACCTCTGGGACCCCAAAAGTGCTGTGGCTTTCCACACAAGAAACCTCATTAGGCTGGATGCCAGTGGCTCAGACCTGCAATCCTAGCTACCCAGAACAGGCTAATATCTGAGAATCACAGTTCAAAGCCAGCCCAGGCAGAGAAAGACTGTAAGACTCATTTCAAATTATCCAGCAAAAAAAAAAAAAAAAAAGCCTGAAGTAGAGCTTGTGGCTCAAGTGGTTGAACACTAGCTTTGAATAAAAAAGCTCAGGGACAGTGTCCAGGTCCTGAGTTCAAGCCCCACAATCCTCACTGTAGAAAGAGCGGGGCAGGGAGGGGGGGGATGAGGGGAAGAGGGGAAGGAGGGAGGGAGGAAGGAAGGAAGGGAGGAAGGGAGGAAGGGAGGGAGGAAGGATGGGAAGAAGGGAGTAGGGAAGGAAGGAGGGAAGGAAGGAAGGACATTAGGATTTAAAAGTCAAGGGCTTCTCATTGGATCTTTTCTTTTAGCTCTTGCAAGGATAAGAAAGGAATAACCATTATAAAAAATCTCAGAGCACTCACTATAGAAATGCTGTATTTCAGATGAGGGCACTTCACCAGAACATCCCCTCCACTTGGACAAAAGGCATCATCCACTTTCCATTTCCATCAAGACTTCCATCTCACAAATACACATGAAGGTTACAGGCACACTGAGATTTAGGCAAACTCCAAAACATTACCAGCAAACCAATAGCACAGCATTTAACCATAAACAATACTTATTTAACAGTAGCTAGTGAACATTACATAAAAGAATTGTAAGCCTCTCTCAAAGAGGAATGCATAGGAGAGGAAACAGGGAGAGGACACCAAAGGTGCTTAAGGAACTTAAGCCCTCTGAAAACTTAGTGCCACAGGACATGTTAGCAGCCTGCTCTTAACCAGGTAAGCACAAAACCTGCAGCTGGGTATCAGCAGTTCTCAACTGCAATACTAGCTACTACTAGCCCAGGCAGACTACTCTGAGAGACTCCTATCTCTAAGCAACCAGCAAAAAAGTCTGAAGGTAGTGCTGTGACTCAAGCGGCAGATTGCTAAGGGAGACTGCCTGGTTTCTGAGTTCAAGCTCCAGTGCCAGAACACACACACACGCGCACGCACACACACACACAGAGTTGTCTGGACCCAAGAAGAAAATACTAAAGGTTTGAGTCAGTATAGGACAAAGCTACTGAAGATCCTCCATCCTCCTTCCAAAAGGAGGCCTCGGTAGACAGGTAGAAGACCCTGGGTTCCATTCCTCAGTACCACATACACAGAAAAAAGCCAGAAGCGGTGCAGTGGCTCAATTGGTAGAGCACTAGCCTTGAGTAAAAGCAACTCAGAGACAGTGCCCAGTCCCTGATTCAAGCCCAAGAACTGGCAGGAAAAAAAAGCATCAAACATTGTGCTAAGGAAGATTAGGCAAGGTGCAACAGTGCGGGAGGAGTAAAGAAAATCTCATTTCTCCATTCACCATTTCACCACTCCCTGGCTTTTTCATGAGAAGACAGATGGACAGATGATAGATGATGATACACATATCTGTGCATATACATGTATGTGTATATATGCATACGTATGTATATACATACACATACTCATTTGCATGTATAAGTGTACTATATGTACACATGAATGTGCATATACATATGCCTAGCATATGTACACACTTGTACATACACACACACATGTATGCAGGTACATACTATTTATGTACACTTATGTGTATTTGGATATATATTTGCATATGTGTGTGGTAATGTGCCTATTCCTTCAAAGAATGTAGTCAAGAAACACAAAATTGGGCCGGGAGTTTGGCCTAGTGGTTAAAGTGCTTGCCTAGCATGCACGAAGACCCGGGTTCGATCCTTGGTACCACATATAGAAAAAAGCCGGAAGTGGTGCTGAGGCTCAAGTGGTAGAGCTCTAGCCTTGAGAAAGTCCAAGGACAGTGCTCAGGCCCTGAGCTCAAGGCCAGGACTGGCAAAAAAAAAAAAAAAGAAACAAAATTCTGAAAAGAAGTTTTACGTTTTTTTTATTCAGGTGTAGCTTTCAATTTGAAATTTCACTTCTTTAACTCAAATTTTCTCTATATGGAGACTAGAGAAAGGTAAGATGTGGTAAAACAAAACAATTTCTCAGCTAGCCCCAGTCTACTCTTCTATCACTGTAATAATGAGCAATTAATGGTGTTTTTCCTGGTAGACCAGTGGTCTCAGGGCACATGTTTACTGCATAATAGTGAAACTCAAGTGATTACAATGGTGTGCTAAGAATGGATTAGAATATCAACACTATGTATCTTACAACAGGAATAAAATTAGAGTGGATATTGCTTCATAATCATTGTATATAAACTAAAGAAAATAAACAAGTAATATCTGCCATGAATTCTGAAAAAATATGAAGTTTGATACCCACATGTTTACTTTATCTTACCCATGTAAGTATCAGCATGGGAAGGTAATTAACAAAAATGTTGAGTGAACTGGAAACCTCATGAAAAGTGTTTGAACCAGGAGAAAAAAAAATCTTCCAATACTTTGATGTAATTATAGAATTTTCAGAACATGTGAGGAAAGATGACAAGTAAAATTCCTCAGGCTCAATCTGAATAATCAATCATAGAATTAATCCTAAGCATTGGCATCAACCACCACAAAAGAGAGACAGGCATACATATATGGCTTCTACCAGGTTGTTTTGTTCGTGCTGGTACTTAAAGCTTGAACACAAGTCTGGGCACTCCTTAGTTTTTTCACTCAAGACTAGCAACCTACCAATTGAACCACAGCTTCACTTCTTTTTGTTGCTTAACTGGAGATAAGCGTCTCATTAACATTCAGGTTGAGGCTAGGTTTGAACTGTGATCCACAGGGCATATGATCCTGAGTAACTAGGTATGAAACACTGGTGCCTGCTTCCACCACTTTTGAAGACGATGATGATAGTTACACAAACCTTGAATGCGCAAACCATACGCCTGATACATTTATAAGTCAAACACATTTGCCTATTGATTGTTGCAACTTTAAAATAGGGAAAATGGTTTTAATATTTGTTTCATTTTCATGTGGAATTATGTGAGTAAAAATGTCCATTTTATAATGATGCTAAATTATATCAACATATTCTAAAACTATGTAGAAAAGTTTCAAATTAATGAAACTTCACTTCTTATACAAAAACACAGAACACAGAAAATGTTCATCTATAACAAACCGTGAATGTTGTGACTTTTTCTCACATTTTCTAAATAGCATGAACTATTTAAAGCACATTTTAAAACAAAGTTGCTAATTTTATGGTGTACATTAATCCGATTATTTAAATAAAATCAAATATTTATGATTATGATCTACTAAGTTTACATTTGAGATTAAACTTTTCCCAAGAACTTAATAAAAACAAACCTTTATAGTACTTTTATTTTTGTGTGTGCTGGTACTGGGGATTGCTTTTTTGCTCTACTATTTGAATCATACCTCCACTTCTAGCTTTTTGTTGGTTAACTGGACATACGAGTCTCATAGGAGACTTTGTCTGTCTGGGCTAGCTTCCCACTAGGATCTTCAGATCAAAGCCTCTTATGTAGCTAGGATTGCAGGTGTAAGCCACTGGCACCCAGCTTATAAGCGTTTTTGTTTTAATTTTGGTAAAGAAAAGCTTCATTATTGTGTATTTTTTCCATTGGTAAATGATTATGTTCAAAAATTCTAGTTTAAGTGCTTGCCTAGTATGCTCAAAGACTTGGGTTTGTTTCCTCCGTACCACATACATAGAAAAAGCTAAAGTGTTGCTGTGGGGCTCAAATGGTAGAACTCTAGCCTTGAGAAAGCCCAAGGGCAGTGCTCAGGCCCTGAGTGTTCAAGGCCCATGACTGGCAGAAAAAAAAAAAAAAAGAACAACAAGAATAATAAAAAAAAAAACAACCCTCTAGGTTTAGACTTGGATTTCAGAATTTCAACAAATATTTCCATAGGAAGGCTAAGTATTCTATGGACATCAATGAGAAACTGTGATTGTGAGAAACACTGAAGAAATAATAAAGATTTTTATAAGAGGATCCACAGTCTATCCTGTATACATAAGAACAATCGATATTTTTTCTCTTTTTCTTTAGAGGACCTCAACTGATAGTCAACTAGAACATTTTTATCTGGCCTGGTATCTTTTATAGACATACTGGGTATGCTTATGTCCAGTGAGATTTTATCTAAATTTCCTTGTTATTTATCATATTTTTGCTTTAAATTTTGAAGTCAGATGCAAAATAAATCTCATGTTTTTTAGCCTGCTAGTGTGTGATACTAGTCACCTAATTAAAATTTATTGACTCACTGATTCATACTGACACTACCTCATAGTGGTTTTAAAAGAAATTAGGAAAACAGCACATGGAAGGACCCTACTATAACATCTGGCATGCTGTGAGCACAGAATTGATATTCTTAACCATGAATTTTAAGTAAACACTTCCTGGGCAGTAGCATCTATTTCTAGGTGACTTCTATCAATCATGAACTTAAAGAATCACTTATGATATATTTTCCCCCAATATTCTGAGGAGCAAGAGTAGATAGTTTAGTTGGGCACTGTTGGCTCACACTTGTAGGAGGCTGAGATGTGAGGATCACAAGTTCAAAGCCAGCCGAGGTAGGAAGGCACATGAGATTCATCTTCAGTTAACCGCACAAAAACCAGAAGTACAGCTGTGGCTCAAAGTGGCAGAGCATTAGCCTTGAGCATAAGAGCTCAGAGACAGTGCCCAGGTCCTGAGTTCAAGCCCCATGACTGACCAAAAAAAAAAAAAAAAAAAAAAAGAAGACTTCTGTTGATGTTGCTGCTTTGTTTTTAATTGGAAATGGATTGGCATAGAATATATATTTATATTTCTCTTAGGTCTTTTGTTGTGTGTGTGTGCCAGTCCTGGGCCTTGAACCCAGGACCTGAGCACTGTCCTTGGGCTTTCTCAAGGCTACGTGCTCTACCACTTGTATCGTAGCACCACTTCTGGCTTTCTGTGAATGTGGTATCAAGGAATCAAACCCAGGGCTTCGTGCATGCTAGGCAAGCACTCTACCAGTAGACCAAACTCCTGGCCCAGGACATCTTTTTAAAATAAGTAAATGACTGAAGTTTGCTTGAATCCAACTGGATCTGAAACTGTTACAGTATAAGATTTACTGTGAGGATAGTTTTACAGGCTGGCCTGGTTCTGAAATTTCCGCACAGATGCTGTAGGATAAAGTGTGATTAAACGCTCCAGTGAAGACGCCTACAGCATCCTGGCTTTAGTATTCATTTACTATAATTAGCTGGTACTACTCGGGCTTTTCACACTGGGGTGTCATGTTGAGGGACACAGAATTTTCTTTTTGTTTACCTCTAGAGCCCAGCTCTATGGTTGATCTATAAAAAGCATGCAAAACTGTTTCATGTTCTTAAAGACTACAGGGAAACTAAATGTGTAGTGGACAAAGGAATGGGTAAATAGTATATTTGATATATTATGACAAATACCTACATTAAATGTCATTATTTACTGGCTTGAATTCTACACTGAGTTACTGGAATTTGATTTTTTTTAATATTCTGCCACTATTTTGATGGCTTGTGTTCTGCTGTAAGTTCTTTTCTCATTATATATAAAGTTCTCAACAAAACATTTGGAATTTCAAAATTTAACTCAAATATTTTATTTTACATTTCATAGGAGAAAACATTAAACCATTTGGGTCTAACACTTTGCTTTCTCTTCCAAGAACCTAGTCTAGCTGTACTAATCATTGTCACAGCAAATTACTTTGTGTGTATGTGCGCTCGTGTGTGCGTGAACACAGGCTCTGGGCACTGTCCCTGAGGTTTTTGTTCAAGGCTAGTGGCACTCTACCAGGGAAGCCATAGCTCCACTTCTGGTTTCTTTCTAGTTAACTGGAGATAATCTCGTGGACATTCCTGTTGTGGATGGCTTTGAACTACAATCCTCAGATCTCAACAGGCAGGAGCCATGAGCACCTGGCTCTACTTACGACTTCTTACATGCACCTATTACCAACTTTTGTTGCAGCTGCTGGTTGTGAAACTGAGCCTGGGCATTGTCTCTGAGCTCTTCAGTTCAAGGCTAGCATTCTACCACTTGAGTCACAGCTCCGCTTCTGGCTTTCTAGTGGTTAACTGGAGATAAAAGACTCATGGACTTTTTGCACCCAGGCTGGCTTTGAACCGTGATCCTCAGTTCTTAGTCTCCTGAGTAGCTAGGATTACAGGCATGAGGCACAGGCACTGGCCCAACTTTCTGACTCAGTATTCATTGCCCAACAGACTCCAATCTTAATATTCTGAAGGCAGTATGAACCCAACATTTCAAAACAAAATTTTCAACACTAATGCAACTTCATGTCTTCAGTTCCATTCCACAGTCTGTTGCCAAAACCAAACACCTGGGCCGCATCCAAAAAAGAAATTATTCTAATATACAAATAGGTGTATATATATATACACACACATATATCTGTTCACATACATGTAAATAATCTTTGTTGATCAATAGCTACTGTCTGTCCAACTGTCATACAGATTCTCTGGTTTCTACTCTTTAATTTCATTCAAAACCACCAAAAATCTCCATTCCCACTCAGGCAGCTCAGCCTGGGCCACCAACATTCTCCCTTGGATAAATAAAATGGCATGCTTAACTGACTTATGTACTTCTCACTGCTCCCACACACTTGCATTAATTTGATTTTATACTGCAGCCAGAGTAATATTTGTGAATGCAAGAGTAGACACACGTCACTTCTCTGTCTTTCAGGGGCACTCTCTCTCCTGCCAGACAATGTGAAAGACAATCTACTCAAATCTTCCTCTGGCACAGAATATTTATATTCTCTCAATTGAAGACATTTTCTTTTTAAAACTCAGGATCTTGCACTTGCTAGTCAGGTGCTTCACCGTTTGAACCCAACACATGCTCCTTTCATCATCTTCCTACTCGTCTCAAAAAGAGCTGGGATCACAAGTGTGAATCACTACATCTGGCTTGCTGGTTGAGAAGAGGGTGTCACTAACTTTTGCCCGGGCTAATGTTTAATCATAGTTGTCCCAATTTTTTTACCTTACAAGTAGTTGAGATTATAGGCTTGTACAACGGTGCCCAGCCCCCTCAAATGAAGAATTCCAAATACAGCATTACATCTTCTATCTGTTCAAATCACATGAATCTTGATAGAACTCATATTTGGTTCATTCATTCTTTCACATTGAATATAATGGGCCCATAGTCCCTTGAATGGATTCACAAATTATTCCACTTCAAACTGTTACACCATTTTGAAATTATATTGTTTGTCACTATTGCTTATTAAAAAGACTCCTATTTCTCTCTCTCTCTTTTGCTTCCTGCCATGTGATATAAAGTCCCTTGTTACCTAAGTGAGAAAGAGACTTAACTATATTTAGGAGGAAATTTTAACCAGGTACTGGTGCTTCATGCCTGTAAACCTAGCTAACTCAGGAGGGTGAGCTCTGAGAATCATGGTTCCTAGCTTGCCTGGGAAAGAAAGTCTGAGACTCTTATCTTCAACCAGCAAAAAGCTAGAAGTGAAGCTATAGGTCAAGTGGAAGAGTGCTAGCCTTGAGTGAAAAAGCTAAGGGAGAGCACTGAAGCTCTGAGTTTAAGCCCTAGTACATAGGTACACACACACACACACACACACACACACACGAAGGGAAGGGAAACGGAGGGGAGGGGAGGGGAGGGGAGGGGAGGGGAGGGGAGCCACTGACCCTGGCTCTTGGCACACATGTTCTAAAACCCTTGAGATTGCCAGTGACCAGAGTTTCTTCACTGTGCTGGTAACAGGACTGGTGACTAGGAGCTCACAGAGAACTTCAGATGAGATTGGTGGCTGCCTAGAAAGACAAAGCAAGGATAGAGGCTTGCTTCCTCACCATCCCCAGGGACGCCACTGTAGAAGGCAGAGGGCTAAGGCTGCATCAAGCTCTCCTAAGTGAAGGCTTGGGGAAGCTTCCTGGGTTGGTGAACACAGCAAGGTGCGCAAGGGTGGTATGTTCATAGTGTGCATGAAAGTCCCTTCCTTCCACCAACTGGTCCTTGGCATTTCTTCTATCTAGCTGTTCCTGAGCAATGCCTTATATAAGAAACCAGTAAAAGCAAATGTGGTCTGTGGGCCCTCTAGCAAATGACCAACCTTGAAGGCGTGAGCAATTAGACCTCTAACTTTGCAGCCAGGTCAGACAAAAGTATGGGTGCCCTTGAGGCAGTCTTCTGGGACTGAGCCCTTGAACTTGGCGATCCTACCCCATCTGGAGGGAGGGAGGGAAAAGCCTCTGCACTGAGTTGAGTTGTAGAACACCTGCTGTGTCCTGAAAGATAGAGAACAGATGCTTGATGAAAAAAGACCCAAAATATTGGGTTTCAAAAGTGTTATAGTTTTAAAAAAGTATGAGAGATTTAAAAAACAAATATCATAATGATGTCAAAAAATAAATCCTTAAAAATGTAAAATGCCTTTGAAATCAGTCCTGAGATAAAATATGGATCCCAATACAGAAAGCCTGAGTCCTGGGGCTGGAAGTGTGGCCTAATGATAGAGTGCTTGCCTCGCATGCATGAAGCCCTGGGTTCAATTTTCTGTACCACATACACACAGAAAATGCTGGAAGTGGCACTGTGTCTCAAGTGGCAAATCACTGTCCTTGAGCAAAGTGCCCTAGGACAGTGCCTAGGCCTTGAGTTCAAGCCCAATGACCAACCCCCCGCTTCCAAAAAGAAGAAAAAATGAGTCCTGACACTGGCTCTGATACTAGTGACACCAATGATCTAAGCCCATCACCATTGTAAGCACTAGGAAATCTGTGTGGTGTATTCTGGTAACAGTCCTGTAGCAGAAGTATTACTTGTTTATCCACTGGGTGAAGACTGAAGGACCCTGTCTCACTTGTAGTAGTTAAGTCAAAAGATCAGGGATGGGCTGGGAGTTTGGCCTAGTGGTTAGTGGTAGACTGCTTGCCTGGCATGCACGAAGACCCAGGTTCGATTCCTTGGTACCACATACACAGAAAAAAGGCGGAAGTGGTGCTGAGGTCAAGTGGTAGAGCTCTAGCCCGGGACTGGCAAAAAAGATCAGGGATACATCCAGTTGATTTTTTCCTTAAATTCTGAGGATGAGGAAAGAAAACATACCACACACACACACACACACACACACCCCCCAAATGAGGGGGTTTCAATTCTCTGGAAGAACACAAAGAAAACAAATGATTCCAAAGGTAATTACTATTATATTGGCACTTTTCTGTAAAATCCTTCTTGCTGAATGCCAGTGGCTCACACCTGTGATCCTAGCTAATTGGGAGGCTGAGATCTGGGGATCACAGTTCACAGCCAGCCTAAGCAGGAAAGTCTGTAAGATTCTTGTTTCCAATTAATCACCAAAAGCCAAAAGTGAAGCTGTGGCTACAGTGTGGTAGAGTGCCAGCCTTTGAGTGAGAAAAGCTAAGGCACAACATTCAGGCTTTGAATTCAAGACTTAAAACTGACATAAGTATCGCTATTGTTATTAATATTCATTCACTTCAAATCCTAATGTTACCTCAAATGTGACATCATGATGTATATTGTAAGTATTACATGCCTCTTGTTAAGTGTGGTTAGGTAATCTTCACGACTCTTCTGTCAATCTTTCCAATTGATACACCGGGGATATTCCTCTATTGATTTAGGTGTTTTTAAATTTTCTGACAGCAATAGCCTGTAGCTTTCAATGTACACGTTATTCATTACTTGGGTTCAATTTATTCATCTTTTACAATTAGATAGCAATCATAAAAGGACTCTCCCCTCTTCCTCTTCAACCTTTTATTGCTGGTGTATAGAAAGAATTGAATTTTATGTGTACATCTTCTAGCATGCAACTGGATGAATCTATTTAAGAGCTCTTCTGTTGGTTATTTTTGACAAGACATTATGTCAAAAATAATGATGACTGGCAACTAATTGCAATGAAAACATAATTCTCAAGCAGCAAGTTCCAAGTGAAGGAAAGGTCCAGAAATGTGGAAAACTACACAGACAACTACTTCCCAAGCTCATTTTTCTTTTTTTGAAAGAAACAACTGGAGCCTTTCAGCAACAAAGACAACTGAATTTAGTTTTGAAGCAAATAACAGATAACCTGTGTGTTAGTCACACATGCTGTTAAGAACTCAGTGGATTAAAGTGTCTTGAAGCAAAGTCCAATAAAGCCTGGCACACACCTTTCTTTGGATTAAATGATTTAGGGAAAGTGGATACAGGGATTTCTTTGACTAGGTTGAATAAAATGAAGTTATACCTGAAACCAAATAATGACCAAGACACAGACAGGCAAGCATGAAGCAGAAAACATAAATTTAAAAGAGAGTTCTAAAGCAACTGTGGTTGTATTTTTTCTGAGCCTCAGCACCACTTCCGGCTTTTTTCAATGTATGTGGTACCGAGGAATCAAACCTGGGTCTTTGTGCATGCTAGGCAAGCACTCTACCACTAGGCCAAACTCCTGGCCTCTGTATCTTTTTTTTTTTTTAATGCCAGTGCTGGGACTTGAACTCAAGACCTGGGCACTGTCCCTGGACTATTTTGCTTAAGGCTAGTGCTCTACCATTTGACCCACAGCTCTACTTTCAGCTTTTTGGTAGTTAATTGGAAAGAAGAGTCTCAAGTACTTCCCAGCCTGGGGTGGCTTTAAACTGTGATCCTTTAATCTCAGACTTCTAAGTAGCTAGGATTACAGGCGTGAGCCACCAGTACCCAGCCTGGTTTTATCTTTAAAAATGAAGATAGAACTGACTATAATGAAACAAAAACCCCAAAGGACCATTCAGCTTATTTGAGATTATGTATGAATAAAAGATTTGGCACTCAATTTTCTATAGACAGGAAGCAGTCTGAGAAACAGTATCATTTACAATGCCCATATTACACATAGTCATCCAAGATACTGAACAATACCCTATAAGAACAAAAGGCACAATACTGGGATTAGGCCTGAAGCCTTGTGCTCAATCAAATGCAATCAATTCCTACTAGAGCAGAAGAATCTCTGTCTGAAAAATTCCAGGGTTGCTAACATGCGAAATCCCTGGTGACTTCTTCCCTCTCTACTGTGAGTGTCATAACAAGTACCCTTACCTCAATACACACGAGATACGGGGAAGTACGTGATCGTATCTGAGTACTTTGCTATTTAGCCAAAACGTATCCTGATAATCCACCTATGCCTGTCTCTCTCAGAGATCTTGCACTTGGAAGCTGAGGGCCACAGAAGGGTGAGACCTTCAGGTTTTCTCCTCTGACACTGAGCATGCGAATTTGTCTGTGTGATAAGAAAGATTTCAAGTACACGGTAGCCAAAATGTGGAACATGAATGGCATTCACCAAATCGTTCCTGCTTTCTTCCTTCCAGGGTCATGGTATCTCAGTACCTACCTGTATGAAGAGGTGGGCACTTTCACAGCAAGGGGCTGGTGGCTCATGCCTATGGTCTTAGCTACTTAGGAGGTTGAGATCTGAAAATTGCGGTTCAAAGTCAGGCCAATCTGTGAAACTCATCTCCAACTGACTAGCAAACTACTGAACGTGGAGGTATGGCTCAAGTGGTAAAACACCAGCCTGGAGCAAAAAAAACTAACAGATAATGCCCAGACCCTGAGTTCAAGCCCCAGGATTAGCACACATGCACAAACACAAATACACTTTTGCTGTCTGAACAGAGCCTATCTTAGCTAACATATATGCCCTTACGTTGCTTCAAAATTCTATTATTTTTCTGTTTAGAAATGTTATATACTTTTATAAGTGCATACTTAATGCTGACTGCCAAATCTTTCACCACCCAAAAGTAAAAATTCACCAAATTTCTAATTTTCCCTATGCATTACTTCTAAGTTATTTAGTAAGTGGATCTTTAAAAATTTATAACAGAACCAATTACAATTATGAGGGTGAGTTAGCATATTCATAAATATCTGTGTACTAAGTTTATATCCTAATGTAGTTAATATTCTTCCCATCCTAAAACAGGCCATCAAATAAAACTTATTTACTTTTTATCTTCCAAGTTTTATATAACTGATCATTGTTATACAAAAGCTCTTGTCTTTTAAGACAAAGACAAAAAGATGACAAAGATGAAGATGAGGGAGGAGGAGGAAGGAGATGACAAAAGGAAAAAGAAGACAAGAGGAAGAAAAAAGAAGAGGAAGAAGAAAAGAGGAAGGAGGAAGAGGGAGGAAAGAGGAAGGAAGAAGAAATAAGCTGTACATTGGTAGCTGATGGCCTAGCTACTCAGGAAGCTGAGATCTGAAGATACAGGTTTGAAGCCAGCCAAGGCAGAAAAGTCTGTGATTCTTATCTCCAAACAACTACCAAAAGCTAGAAGTAGAGCTGTGTCTCAAATGGTAGATCACCAGTGTGGAGTAAAAAACTAGTAAGACGGCAACACACACACACACACATACACACACACACACACACACACACACACACACACACACACACACACACACACAGGAAACAAGGAAGGAAAGGAGAAGAAAGAGGAAGAGAGAGGAAAGAAGGAAAGGGAAAAGATGGGAAAGAGAGGGGAAAAGAGAGGGGAAGAGAGAAAGGGAGTGAGGGAAGGAAGGAAGGAAGGAAGGAAAAAATTCAAGTAGAAGCTAATTCCTATATGGTACAACAGGTTGCTTAAACCTATTTATAGGTACATTTCCCAGTTTTTACTTATTAATTTAAAATAAATTCAATAGAAGGCAGGGTGATATTATCTAAAAGAGAAATGTGTGCATTACCTGAATTGTGAAATGGTAATCTTAATAATAACAAAATGTTGTTAACAAAAAGGAGATGTCTGTCTGAATAAATTAGCTCAACTTAAAAAAGATAAATTTAGTAATCTTTCAAATGTTATTTATAAATCCTAAGTCATTCAGGTATCTTTCTGTGACTGGCACTGGTGAATACTCATTCTCATAGGAAGAAAATTAAAATTGATGTAATTATTCATTTGGTGGATACCCAGAGATTTTAGTCCTTTAGTTATAGTTTTGACTCTATGAAATTTTTAAATATTAACATGAATATATATACATGTACGCACATATGTACATGAGTATGAACATGTGTGCGTGCGCACGCATGTGTGTGTGTGTGTGTGTGTGTGTGTGTGTGTGTGTGTCCCTCCTTCCAGAATACAACAAGTACTGTAAAGGGCACAAAGCTCCAGCCATCTGAGGGGTCGGGATAAGGACAGAAGCAAAATGAATATTAGTGATAGATGTATTCCCTTGTTACCTGAGCATTTAGCAACTCTTCACATCTGTGTGCTTGCTTCTCAATAGCAGAGATGTACTGTTTCTCAATACTTTCTACCTGTTGCTTCACTGAAGATTGCAGTAATCCCTAAAAACAAGCCAAAAAACACACACATTAAACATAGGAATCTGCTGTTGGCATGGGGAATTTTTTTTGACAGTTTTGCGTATTTGAACCATAGCAATTCTGTATTACCAAGCATATATTTGTGAGTAGAAAGACACATTCATAATATATCACACTCATTCACACTCATTTGGTTTTTAGGTTTAAGTTTTCCTAATGCCAAGACTGCGGAAGATTTTTGGCTCAGGTATTTCTTCCCCACACTTTCTCCTAAAAAAAAAAAAAAAAAAAAAGCTAAGTCATAGAATATGATAAAAAGAATGAACAGTCTGGCTCAATATAAATTCAGTTCAGTGAAGACCACCCAGAATGAGGAACATATGAAAGTTGCTTGAGGGAGGGAGGGAGGGAGGGAGGGAGGAAGGGAGGGAGGGAGAGAGAGAGGGAGGGAGAGAGAGAGGGAGGGAGGGAGGGAAGGAGGGAGGGAGGGAGGGAGAGAAGAGAAGAGAAGAAATAGAAAAAAAAACCAGACATATTTCACTGACTGACAAAACTCCACATCCTCTCGGCAGACTGCAATCCCCCATGAGCCAAGCATGCGCTGTAAGACCACAAGTCAAGTAAAAGCAGATGGCACCTCTGAGCAACTTCAGACATCAACCACGGCCCCCAGGAGGGGCACACCCCTCATGTGAAAGGTATAAGTTAAAGTGGGTGAGTCAGTATCTCAAGAATTATGCATAAAAAAGCAATAAAGCTTGGGAGACTAGACAAAGTTAATTAGATACTGTAAATCCTAGGACCCAACCAAGCTCAACATAAAGATGCTATGATAGTACTAAGAAAAGTGGTCTCCTAGGCCGGGAGTCTGGCCTAGTGGTAGAATGCTTGCCTAGCATGCACGAAGACCCGGGTTCAGTTCCTTGATACCACATACATAGAAAAAATAAAAAGCCAGAAATGGTCTGTGTCTCAAGTTGCAGAGTTCTAGCCTTGAGAAAGCCCCAGGACAGTGCTCAGGCCCTGAGCGCAAGGCCCAGGACTGGCAAAAAAAAAAAAAGAAAAGAAAAGAAAGAAAAGTGGTCTCCTCACACTCTCACTTAAGAAGTTTAGACTATTATTATCTTTATGCTTTTCCTTTTTAGCTTTATTTATGATATGCTGACATGTTCTAAATAATCTCTTACAAGCTTTTCATAAATCCTACATCATTTAAGTATGTATTCCACTGCACACATAAGAATTTTGTAGGAAAACATTCTATTTTTAAAGGTCTATCTAGTTAAGAAATGACTCAAATCAAAATTGTAAGTTAAAACAGACAGATCTTATAGAAAGCAGGGCCTTCAGCCACATTTACCAACCAAGGAAAATAAGCCAAAAAAAAAATCTCTTCATCTTTGTTTTGAAAATAGATTTACTCGATTGGAAATGACATGTATTAAGATGCTAAATAAATAGGCCTGTATTTTATAAAAGGACAAAAATGTTTTTAAGTTTCTGGATCAGTTTGAATTCTCAAAAAATGAACCTTCTTCTTCAATGCAAGATTACCAGATAATAATATTCATACTCTACTTTAGGAAGCACTACTGAGAGGCTGAGACTTAGCTGCCAATCAGTAAATAAAACTCTGCCTGAGGTTTAACACAAATATGAAGATCTGATCAGAAGACATGCCTCAATTCTCAATTTATAAACCTCTAAAGATTCTATAGTTAATTAATTTCCATTAAGAACAAAGTTAATCCTCTTCCACTGTGACTAAATAGTAAATCACCAATTTATCTTTGGCAAAGTACAGTATGTATTGAGAATTTACTTTGTGTGTTTGTGCGTGCGTGCGTGCGAGCCTGAGTATCTGTGTACACTGGTACTCAGCCGTGGAATCCAGGGCCCCATGCTCTCTCCAGGCTTTTGCTGGTACTCTACCACTTGAACCACAGACCACTTCCAGAGCATTCCATGGACTTTCCTACCCGGGCTGGCTTTGAACTACATTCCTCATGTCTCAACTCAGCTTGCTTTTCTTACAGAATGACATAGACAATCATCAAAAAGCTGAGAGTAGAGACATGACTCAGGCGAAAGTACCAGCCTTCAGTGAAAAACCCATGTAAGAACACAAGCCCTGAGTTCACTTCCTAGTACCAGCACACGTGCGCACACATGCACATACGCGCTCAAGCGTGTGCATGCACGCACGCGCGCACACACACACACACCCCTTTACTCATTGAATTCCACCTAACATTGAAGATGAATCACCTTCCCTTGAGAATACTGAACCAGTTATATGAAAAGTTCATAGCAGAGAAAGAAATGAGAAAATGCCTAGGTGTGCCTGGGACCTTCCCGCCTATCTAGAGACTATTAAATGAAACAAGCACAGAAAGTAGAGTTTAAGATTCAAAGTAAATAGCAAGAAAGGTACCAGGTACTACAAGACCTGATATGCCACAAGAAGGCATACTATGCTCAACATGTGTCCCACAAAACAAGTCATTTCTCCAAACTGGCCCTACATGCTGAGCCTGACCATTAGGAATATGCTTACAAATACATGCTCAGAGCAATCACCTGTTTTTCCAACTTTCTCGATTACTCATCACAGAACCCAATATTTACCTTACAAAGTGATATGCTACAACTCTTGTCCTGAAACATATTGCAGTTTTATTACAAAAATAAATATCAGCATTAGCCTTTATATTTCCTAGTTTGTTTACCTCTATAATTATCTTTGCAGATACAAAGACACAATGAAACTTTCCTTGGGCTTCTTCAACAATATAAAAAGACAAAAGAGCTACCTCCTTTGTAATCAACTGTGAATTTTTTTCTTTAAACTTTTTACTATTATTTTTTCATATATTTTTATTGTAATTACTACAAGGGTTACATTACATTCGCCAGATGGAAGGTGCATTACTTCACATACATCGATACCCTTTCTCATGTGTTGGTCCCCATTTCCCTCCCCACTACCCCCACCCTCATCTTGTTTTCCCATCTTTCCTACCCAATTTCAAATAACCAAATACAAATATATCCAATATATCAGATAATAGAGTGAAATACTATAATAATATGAGATAACTAAGGGACAGCAAAAGAGATGAGAGACAACATAGTACATTAAGGACAACTATCACTCATTATATGGCTTTTCTTTCTATATCTTAGAGGTCCTTTCATTTAGCGTCATACTGTATGGCCTTATGTATCTAGGTTTTGCTCTATTGAAAATCTCTGCTAGAAGAGTCCAAGGTTCCTACAGATTATGGCAAATGAGGGAAACCATTGAGCCTATGTTCCTTTGAGTCTGGCTTACTTCACTTAATATGATTTTTTCTAAGTCTTTCCATTTCCTTACAAATGGGGCAATGTCGTTCTTTCCGACAGCAGCATAAAATTCCATGTGTATAAATACCACAACTTGTTGATCCACAACAAGATCTGGGAATCTGGGTTGGTTGATATCTTTGCTATGGTAAATACTGCTGCAATGAACATTGTTGTGCTGGTGGATTTAGTATGTCCTTGTTTCTGGACGATTGGGTAAATGCCAAGTAGTGCAACTGCTGGGTCATAGGGGAGCTCTATGTTTAGTCTTTTGAGGAACTGCCATACTGCTTTCCATAGTGGTTGAACGAGTTTGCACTCCCACCAGCAATGTAATAGTGATCCCTCCTGGCCACATCCCCTCCAGCATCTGTTGTTATTAGTTTTCTTGATCCTGGCCATTCTAACTGGAGTGAGGTGGAATCTTAGAGTTGTTTTGATTTGCATTTCTTTTATGACCAGAGATGTTGAGCATTTCTTCATGTGTCTATAGGCCATTTTTGTTTCTTCTTCAGAGAAGACTCTCTTTAAGTCTTTGGCCCATTTTTTAATGGGGTGGTTGTTACTTTGGAGATTAGTTTTGGAGAGATTCAATTTTTTGAGCTGCTGATATATTTTAGATATGAGGCCTTGGTTCGTTGTATGGTTAGTGAAGATCTTCTGTAGGCTTCCTAATTAATTTACTAGCTATGTCCTTTGCCATACAGAAGCTCAGCAGTTTAATGCAGTCCCACTTATCCAGCCTTTCTCTGATTTGTTGTGTTTCTTGGTCCTTATTGAGAAAGTCTGAATTTCTAGCCAATATTAACATATCCACACTGAACCAAGAAGACCTAAACCAACTAAACAGGCCTAATTCAAGCACTGAAATAGAAATGGCAATAAGAGAATTCCACCTAAGAAAAGCCCAGGGCCAGATGGATTCACAGCTGAATTCTATAAAGTCTTTAAAACAGAGCTCACACCAATACTCCTCAAGCTCTTCAACGAAATTGAAAACGAAGGTTCTTGCCAAACTCATTCTACGAAGACTGTATAACCCTCATCCCCAAACCAGACAGAGATTCATCAAAGAAAGAGAACTATAGACCTATATCTTTGATGAACATCGATGCAAAACTTCTCAACAAAATACTGGCCAACCGTCTACAACAACTCATCAAAAAAATTATACACTATGATCAAACTGGATTCATCACAGGGAGGCAAAGCTGGTTCAACTTAATATAATTCAACACATCAACAGGAGCAAGGACAAAAATCACATGATTTTCTCAATAGGTGCAAAAAAGGCATTTGACAAGATCCAACACCCCTTTATGCTAAAAGCTCTGGAGAAACTAGGAATCCATGGAACATTCCTCAATGTAATAAAGGCTGTGTATGAGAAACCCACAGCTAGCATTGTACTTAATGGCGAAAAGCTAAAGCCAATTCCCTCTAAAATCAGGAATGAGACAAGGATGCCCACTCTCTCCACTCCTCTTTAACATAGTACTAGAATTCCTAGCCAGAGCAATAAGACAAGAAGCAAGCATAAAGAGGATCCAAATAGGGAACGAGGAAGTGAAACTTTCCCTTCTTTGCAGATGACATGATTCTGTATTTAAAAAACCCTATAGACGCCACTCCCAAGCTGATTCAAAACTTTGAAAAGGTAGAAGGATATAAAATTAACCCTCAAAAATCAACTGCCTTCCTCTACGCCAACAGTGAGAGGAAGAAGGCAACAAACAGGAAAGCAACTCCTTTTGCAATAGTCTCAAAGAAAATAAAGTACCTAGGAATTAGCTTAACTAAGAATGTAAAGGACCTTTTTGATGAAAACTTTAAAACCCTGAAAAAGGAAATTGAAGCAGAACTAAGGAAATGGAAAAACCTCCCATGCTCCTGGATTGGAAGAATCAACATTGTGAAAATGACAATCTTGCCAAGGGCTATCTACAAATTCAATGCAATACCCATCAACATCCCAATGTCATTCTTTAAAGAAATAGAAGAGGCAATCCAAAATTTCATATGGAATAATAAAAGACCCCGTATAGCAAAACCACTTCTTAGCAGAAAGAACAGCACAGGAGGAATTTCAATACCAAACTTTAGACTTTATTACAGAGCTATAATCATCAAAACAGCTTGGTACTGGCACAAGAACAGGCCTGAAGACCAATGGAATAGAACTGAGGACCCAGATATTAAACCACAGACCTATGGCCACCTAATCTTTGACAAGGAAGCCAAAAAAATAGAATGGAAGAAAGACAGCCTCTTCAACAAGTGGTGCTGGCAGAACTGGTTAAGCACCAGCAGAAAACTAAAGTTGGATCCTTCTTTGTCACCCTGCATTAGAATTAACTCCAAATGGATCAAAGACCTGGAGGAAAAGCTGACACACTGAAAACTTTACAGGAAGGAATAGGAGACACAGTAGGCCTCCTTGGCACAGGTCGAATCAACTGTGAATTTTTTTAGAACATAGGGAACATACCAAAAGACTTCTGCTGGGCAGTAGCTACTCAGGAGACCAAAACCAGTAAAAATCTGGAAGTGAAGGTGTGAGTTAAGTGGCAGAGTGCCAGAGTTGAGGGAAAAAGCAAAGGGGAGGTACCCAGGCCCTGAGCTCATGCATGCACATGCACGCACACGCGTGTGTGTGCACACACACACACACACACGTCAGAAAGGCAATTTTAGTAGAATACTATAAAAAAGGACAAGAGTGTTGTTCTTTAGGACAAAGACTTCAATCTGGATTTAAGGCATTCCACTATAGCTCCCAGTTCAAGTTCATGTTTTCCAGCTCCTAAACTGACAGAATGAGTGTGGCTTCAGTAGTAGAGCACTAGTTTTGAGCTCAAAAGCTCAGGGGCAGCATCCAGGCCCTGAGTTCAAGCCCTAGAATAAGTATTTAAAAAAAAAAAAGTGTATGCTATATGCCAGAGATAGTAATATATATGATCCTGTTTCTTTTTTAGAAACACAGGCCAGAAACTATTACTAAACTTTTTGAACTGAATGAAGAAACCAAAGATTTCTCTCTTCCCTTTTCCTTCATTTAAAAAATAACAGTAGTAGAAATAAGCTGGAAATGTATAGCTACACAGATCTCAAGCATTTGTAAAGGCAGAAATTCTTGGGTTTTTTTATGAACATAAGCAGCAGTTCAGTGTTACTATGCAATTCAAAAAGAAAAAAAGGGAAAGTTTGGGGTGTAGATATAAATGTGGAAATTCAATATCGTCTAGCCATTGCTATAAAGTGCTTTGGAAGCGGGAATGCCAAAGAAAATCTCAAGGACAGAGGGAATTATTCCTGCTGGCCTGGTGGGGAAAGGATTCTAGAACCATAAGAGCTGTTACCTCAAACACCACAAAAGTCTCCCAGTGAAAATTTGTTTTGTGCCATGGACAACACATTAAAATTAAGACGTTTCTAAAATTAAGTACAGCAGAGAGACTCTACACGTCTGCCTTCCAGAAACTTCGACCTTCTGAAAAGCTGCCACATGCAAGAACAGCCTCTCCCTCGAATGCCATGGTATTTTATCCTTGTGACTTGAATCAGAGAGAGTTTGGGCTACAAAGAAAGGAAGGAAGGAAGGAAGGAAGGAAGGAAGGAAGGAAGGGAGGGAGGGAGGGAGGGAGGGAGGGAGGGAGGGAGGGAGGGAGGGAGGGAGGGAGGGAGGGAGGGAGGGAAAGGGAACATAAAAACCTGTAACTGGAACAACCTCCTCATAATCCTTCAGAGGATTAAACAGAGTACCTGGTTATTAATACAGAAAAGGAAATATACATGTCAATTTCTCAAATAACCAAAGAGCCCTGGAAGGAAGACACTTCCAGTAGCTGACAGGAAAAAAAACAAGTTGGCTTCACTATCCAGGACAGATATTTCCAAGGTAGGGGCACTGTGCTGCGAGGGGCCTGCATGAAGACCCAGTTACCTGGCTTTGATTTCAATACTCTCTGCTGCTGATGTGCCTTTGAGCCAGGCCTGGGCTTCTCCTCATCGAATAAGGGCAGAAAAAAACAGCTGCTTCTCAGCCAGTAAAGAAGAAATTCCGTAATTATAATTTTTCACATATGCAATGGTATTTTGAAATAAGCTTGTTCTTAAAACTTAACACATTTCCCTTTGCTGGTCTTGGGGCTTGAACTCAGGGCCTGGGCACTGTCACTTAGCTTTCTCATTCAAGGCTGACACACTAACACACCTCTGCTTTTTGGTGGTCAATTGTAGATAAATCTCACAGACTTTTCTGCCTGAGCTGGCCTTGAATGATCCTCAGATCTCAGCCAGTGGAATAGCTAGGATTACAAGCATGAGCTACTGACATCTGGCAACAACTTCTGATTTTGTTTTTCCCCCTGTGGGTCGTGGGACTTGAGCTTTGGGCTTGGACATTGTCCCTGAGCTAAAAGCTCAAAGCTACTGCCCTAGTCCTTGAGCTACAGTGCAACTTCTGGTTTTCTGGTCATTAATTGGAGATAAGAGTCTTATGGACTTTAGTGCCTGGGCTGGTTTTTAACTGTGATCATCAGATCTCAGCCTCCTGTGTAGTTGGGATTATAGGTGTGAACCACTGTGCTCAGCTCAACTTCTGGTTTTTTGTTTGTTTTGTTTTTGTTTTTGCCAGTCCTGGGGCTGGAGTCTGGGCTGAGCACAGTCCTTGGATTTTCTTAAGGCTAGGGTTCTACCACTGATCCACAGCACCACGTCTAGCTTTTCTCTATGTATGTAATACTGAGGAATTGCATGCTAGGCAAGCACTCTACCACTAGGACAAACTCCCGGCCTCAACTTTTTTTTTTTTTAGATTTAAATTTTTCTTTGGTATGGGGGAAAGTGTATGAAATTCATACTTTGGATTCAAGCTTTTCTTAGTCAATTCAAGACCATTAAAATATAGCCCTTAAAACTACTAATCACATACAGATCTCAAAAAAGAGAAATGAACTCTTCCTCATAAAAAATAAGGAAGTATGTGCATTTAATTACAATTGTAAGATGTTCCCACTAAGTTCTTTTTCAGTTACAAGATAGCAGGAGAACATTACAGAAGGGACTGCACTTGACTAATACCTACCATACATAAGTCACACAGATGCAATCATCAACTCTGTGCCCTACATACCGAGCTCTCGCTGCACTGTGAGCGAGGAAATGTCCAGGGAAAAGGACAAGCATCCTGGGCAGAGTAAGTGGCATGGAGGCTCACAGCAGGGAGGGATTCGCTTGCTGGCCCCACAAAGGCCAGGATCCACAGTGGCAGGTCCCGGGGTTTGAACTCCAGGCCTAGGGTCTCAAGGCTGGCACTCTACTACTTGAGTCACAGATCCACTTCCAGCTTTTTGGGTAGCTAACTGGAATAATCTCACAGACTTTCCTGCCTGAACTGTCTTCAAACCATGATCTTTAGCTCTCAGTCTCCAGAGTAGCTAGGATTACAGGTGTGCACACCACTTCTGGCCCCACATTGGGTTTTACAATAGATTAATTACCTATTACTGGCGCAGTGAATATTGCAATGGAATATATTAACCTTTCCACAGGCCCTGGCTCAGCCTAAACTAGATGACCTGTACAGATGAGTCTTTACACGGAACCCATTTTTCATTCCTATAAAGCAGCTTAATGATCAACCCACCACAAACCAGAAACGCAGAAATTTTAGGCAAACAACTTTATTTTTAAAGACGTAATCCTGGTTACTCAGAAGGTTGAGATTTGAGGACTGTGTTTGAAGCCAGCACAGGTCAGATAAATGCAGGAGATTTATTAACGGGCAAAAATGCAGAAATGGAGCTGTGGCTCAGTTGATAGTATTACCCATGAGCAAAAAAGCTAGTGAGTGTGGGACCCTGAGTTCAAGTCCCAGTATTAGCATACACACACACACACACACACACACACACACACCCAAAACCCAAAACCCAAAGCCCAAAGCCACAATTTCACCAGTTTATTTTTTCTACCAGCAAAAGCTACAATAGGCACGCATGGTAGCTCACACCTGTAATCCTACCTACTCAGGAGGCTGAGATCTGAGGATCAAGGTTCAAAGCCAGTCTGGATACAAAAGAATTTGAGACTCTTAACTCCAATTAACATTTAGAAAACTGAGAAATGAGGCTTGGCTCAAAGGGCAGTAGCTTTGAGGTGAAGAGCTCAGGGACAGTGCCCAGGCCAAGTTCAAGTCCTATGACCTACCCCCCCCACCCAAAAAAAAGCTATAGTAGCCTCACACCAATTGTCTAACTGGTGGTTAATGAATAAATGAGTGTATAACACCAATTCTACCACCAGTCTAATGCTTTTCAATCACTTTGAGAACTAAAAATACCTGAGTCTCGGCAGACCTTGCTAATGATTTCATTCATTGGAAAAATGAGCTGTAAAGATGATCTACCACATTGATCATATTCCCTCTTCCAGTATTAGTATCAGAGACTGAAATTTCTCAGGGAGCTTAGATAATAGAAAGATAAAGACTTTCAACTCCCTCAGACCATATCAAATTGATTAAGGCTGATAAAGACAATATCATCATTTATGGATTTATAGGCTTTAGAAGACACAATAGAGTAGCCTGACTGTAACAATAAGCAGAAGTCAATGATAAACCATATCCAGATAGAATAAGACAGATGCTGATAACAATGCTCAGCTATAAATATGAGATACAGATATTAACCTAAAAGAAGACTCCGTGATATCTCAAGCATGCTTTTGTGGGGCAAAACTTTGCTAAGGGGGAAAAAGCAGGTTTAATATGTGTTAGGAAACACCTAAGCAAACTCTACCACTTTAATGTTTCTCATCTTTGGACCTCTTTCTAAAGGTCTGCTCTCTAGATCCTCAAAACAGAACAGAAAGCTGGATGTGGTGGCTGAGTCTTGCAATCCCACCTATTCAGGAGGTAGAGAGCCAGAGAATTTTAAGCAAACCTGAACAAAAAGTTAGTAAGGTTCTATCTCAACAAATAAGATGGGAGTGGCAAATATCTAATCCAGGCTTCATGGGTGGTATAAGGAGGAGGATAAAGTTCCATACCAGACAGGGTAAAATTCCTGAGATCTTATCTGAACAACTAAAGCAAAAAGAACTGAGGAGGTGGTTCAAGGGGTAGAGTACCAACCCAGCAAAAATTTTTTTTAAAAAGTGAGGTCCTAAGTTCAAATCCCAGGAGAGGGGGGAGGGGAGGGAGAAAAGGGAAGGAAGGAAGGAAGGAAGGAAGGAAGGAAGGAAGGAAGGAAGGAAGGAAGGAAGGAGGGAGGGAGGGAGGGAGGGAGGGAGGGAGGGAGGGAGGGAGGGAGGGAAGGAAGGAAGGAAGGAAGGAAGGAAGGAAGGAAGGAAGGAAGGAAGGAAGGTAGGTTACTTCAACTATCAGATTGATTTCTCTCAGTAACAATAAAAACGTTAAGTCTTCAATCTATAATAGAACAAGTTTCCTTGCAAAGTTTCCAATGTCTTTCGGTTTTGGCCTGGGTAGAAAAACCACAAGAATAGCCTTGCATGAAAAATTCTGGCTCAGCTCAGGGAACTCAGAAGCACACAACAGCTATCCTCAACTACCAAACCTTTCTCAGTGCTCCACTGAGGGTAAAGTTTGGTGGGAGGGACACAAAAGGATAAGCCAAGTCATTAGTTCCAAACCAATCACTAGTATCTAGTATGCCGACGGGGCCAAACTTTATTGGCAATGATAAACATCTCTAAGTTGTCCAGGAAAAGTCTGATCATATGATAAAAGTTGGAATTTATGAGAATCTTGATTCAACCAAATTGAAGCTATAAATTTATTTCATACCTTTGGATTAACAGCATGGTGAAATCGAATAAAGATATAGTTAGATCGCACGGAGCTTCATTTTTACTTTTCCATCTTTGGACAAGAAAACATAGCAATCTAATCAAGGGAAACTATCAAAAGAAGAGAACACAGAGTTGTTTCTCTCATGTTGGGAAAGGACTTTATATAATACAAGTAATTCGACACCCTGGGAAAAGCTGGTCTCCTAAATGTAATATGTTCTTGCTCAGAAAACAGCACAAACAATTCAAGTTCAAATAAAACACCACCAAGTGGATGCTTTTGAAAAATGGAATACAGCAGTCATGTGATACTTTAAGCTGGCACGTAACACATGTTATATTGTTAAAATTCAAAGCAATCCTTACCAGAAGGAATTTAAGTCATATTTAACATTTGCAGTAAAAGCAACACTATCAAGATAACAGTGGCTAGTTTACATGGGAAGCTAGTATCCAAAAGTTTCAGTCAAGATGATCTCAGAGTAACTTTATAAAGCCATTTTCTACCATAGATAGCAGAAATTTCATGTCCCTATTAAAGCAAAAAATTAGAGTTTTCTAATTTGGTATTCAAAAAAAGACTCAGAAGACAATCTACCCATCCCTTGCTAAAGCACTGTGATTATAATATCAGGTGTTTGCAAAAACAATATTAAACCAAGCTACTGCTTTTTTTTGGGGGGGGCCCTTAAAAGACTATTTGGGGGACAGGCACTGTTGGCACACATCTGTTATCCTAGCTACTCAGGAGGCTGACATCTGAGGACTGCAGTTCAAAGCCAGCCTGGGCAGGAAAGTCCATGAGACTCTCACCTCCACCTAACAGCAAAAACTTGGAAGTGCAGGCATGGATCAAGTAGTAGAGCACCCGTGAAGCATCTATACTTGCAATAGGAAGCAGCCACTTGGCTAATATAGCACCAGTCCTCCCTTCCTTTGGGTGAAGTAATTACCCATAAGGAAATTAGCTATTCTAGCCTTCAATGGCCCACAAATATTATAAAAGTGCTCTTGCCAGGGACTGATGGTTCAGGCCTATAATCCTAGATACTCAGGAAGCAGAAAAGTCCCTGAGACTCATCCCCAATTAATCACCAAAAAGTCAGCAGTAGAGGTGTGGCTCAAATGGTAGAGCACCAGCCTTGAGTGAAAAAGCTAGGGAGTAATGCCCAGGTCCTGAGCTCAAACCCCAGTACAGACACACAAAGAAAGAGAAGGGAAAGGAAGGGGGTAGAGGGAAGGGGGAAGGAAGAAGGGAGAAGGGAGAAAGACTAGAGAAAAGAAAAGTTCTCCAGTAAAGATTTATAAAAAGCCTCAAAGATCAGCACAAAAGCCTGCTGAGGAGGCTATCTGTAAATGGAACAGAATGTGCAGTTGTGAATGGGTAAAGACATTATTATAAAAGACAATGCAAGAATTGGGTCAATTCAACAGGTTGTAAGAGCTGTATACACATATAGAAAAGTCAGAAGCTTAACAGGAGATCATATATAGTATTTCCATACCCAAGACTAGACAACTGGAGCCAAATGAAAGGCTGTGTGGTATGAGATAAACTGACTTCACCAAATTAGCCCAGTCCAGTCACTTAGCAAGCATAAAAATACAACAGAACAAATCCAAGATTTGTGGAAGGAGCATCTGTATCACAGTGTAAAACCAACAATGTTAAGCTTTCCACACAAAAAGGAAAAGAAATGGAAAGAAAATAAGGAAAAAAGGAAATACAAAAGTCTGTCCTACATACTACAGCAAGTAAGAGGCATGGAAACTGTCTTTTACAAGACCTCCATATTTGTCTTCACAAACAGAGCAGTAAAAGTTGTGGTTTTACTTAAGAAAATAAAGACATTATAAAGTCTAGGAACTTCAGAAAACCAGGCTTAATGAACTAAAAGAAAAAAATATATAACATCTCATAAAATAATACAATACTGACAAAGACACAAATTATATAAAAGAACCAAAGAACTTTTGAACCAAAGAATATAAACAAAAGTGATAAACTCATCAGAAGTTCTAAACATCAAGTTTGAGTAAGAGAAGAAAGAATCTGTAAATGTGAATAAATATTCATGATGCTGCTCACTCTAAAGGACAGATGGAGGAAAATCAATGAATAGAGCTGGTCTCTCTCTGGTCACTCATATAATCCTGGCTATTTAGGAAGGTAAGATCAGAGGACCATGGTTCAAAGCCAACTCAGACAAACACCTCTAGCTACCTACCCAAAAGCTGGAAGTGAAGCTGTGGCTCAAATAATACAAAAGCAGCTTTGAGCAAAAAAGTTAAGGAACAAAATTCAAGCACTGAGATTAAATTTAGTACTGGTATGCAGGTACAGGCATGAAAGAAGAAAGGAAGAGTGAGAGAGAGTGTGAATGAGACAGAGACAGAGACAGAGACAGAGGAAGAGGAAGAGAGAGGAAGGGAGAATAGGGTATTTATTGATTGGAACTAGAGAACAATGTATGACCACATTAAGCAAACATAAACACAAAGGAGGAAAAACAAGGAAAGAAAGGAAAACTAGGAGAAAACCTATGAAACATGGCTAGAAAAAAATCACTTACCTATGTAAAAAAAAAACAAAACCATGATTTCCAAAGAGAATTAAACAAATAAAAAAACCCCACAAATATTCCATAGTTAAATGCAAACCTTGAAAACAGGAGATTTACTATACAAAGCAAAGCTAAAGAGTTCTGATGAGCTTACTTATGTCTCATAAGATGATACAAAAGGAAATACAAGAAATGCAAAGTATTTATATTTACTAAAAACAAATTCAAAATGTTCACAAAGAAGCAGATATGAGGGCTCAGAAGGTGGCTCAGTGGTAGAGTACTTGCCTAGCATGCAGGAAAACCTGGATTCCAGTCTTCAGTACCACATACACAGAAAAGGCCAGAAGTGGTGCTGTGGCTCAAGTAGAACAATATTAGCCTTGAGCAAAAGAAAGTTGATTGGCCAAAAAAATAAAAAGATACCACAGAAAGCTGAAATATGTTTTGAATTTCGGGGGGGGGTTCTTTACAGGTATTTAATAGATAATAGATTTATATCTGGAATGCTGAAAGGAAAAAAATAGCTGGAGAACAAATAATTGAATTAAATGGCAAGTTATATTAAGTGAGCAAATAGTTTTCACAAGAATAAATATAAGTGGCTAGAAGATACATGAGGAAATATTCATCCTCAGACAAAGAAAATATGAATCAAAATGACACTAAAATTCTATCTCACCCCAGTGAGAATGACAGTCATCAAAAAAAAAACAAACAACAAATGCTGGCAAGGATGCAGGGAACAGGATCCTTACACTGTTGATAGGATTGCAAACTAGTGTAACTACTATGGAAGTCAGTATGGAGGCACCTCAAAGACTAAAAACGGATCTTCCTTATGACCCTGTCATACCATTCTGGAGCATATATCCAAAGAGAGTAGTAAATCAGTATACCATAAAGACAAGATACATGCATTTCTTTGTTTATTACAGTGCTAGTCACAATAGGCAAATGAGAGAATCACTTGAGGTACCCAACAACAGATGAATGGACAAAGAAGTGATGTGTGTGTTACATCCATTTACACACATGCGCACACATACAATATGGAATACTACACAGACAGGAAAAATGTAATCATGTCATCTGCAGGGAAAGGAATGCAATTACAGGATATCATATAGAACAAGGCAAGCCATGCTCAAATATTTTCATTCATATGTGGAAGCTAAATCTAAAAGCCATGTATATTTGTGTACATACATATATGCATAGATCCATATACATAATTATTCATATGTATGAACACAGAAAAAGAATAAAACCAGGTGAATAATTTTATATTATATTACAACTATATATGAAAGTAGCATAATGAATCTCTATAAAAGCTATGATTCAGGCTAGGAATGTGGCTTAGTGGTAGAATGCTTGGGTCCAATTCCTCAGTACTACCAAAAAAAAAAAAAAAGCCAGAAGTGATGCTGTGTCTTAAGTGGTAGAGTGCTAGCATTAGCAAATAGTGCTCAGGCCCTGAGTTCAAGCCCCACAACTGGAAAAAAAACACCAAAAGACAAACAACAACAATAACAAAAAAAATAGGAGTTGTGGCTAGAAGTGGTAGAGCGCTACCCTTGAGCAAACAAGGGACATTGCCCAGGCCCTGAGTTCAAGCCACAGGACTGGCAAAAACAAAAACAAAGAAATAAAAAAACAAAACAAAAAACAATAGAAAACAAACAAAAAATGGAAGTGGAGCTGTGGCTCAAGTGGTAGAGAGCTAGGCTTGAGCAAAAGCAGCTCAGGGACAGCACCCAGGTCCTGAGTCCAAGCCCCAGGACTGGGAGAAGGGGGGAAGAATTGTGAATCCATTGGGGGATGGGGCTTTGAAAAATGATGGATTCTGACAGGGTTTGGGGAGGCCGGGGTACTAACTGAGGAGGGAACAAGTCGAGCAAGGGGAATGAAGAAGACTAAAAATATCAAAAAGATGACTTAAAACTATAAAACCTGATGACACTGTTTGGGGAACAGGAGGGCAAGGAGACTGCTAGAGGTACAGCTAGTGGAACACATTGTAAACACGTATGGAAATGCCACAATGAAGCCCCCATCTTCTGTGTCACTGATATAAACAAATATAAAGGGCAGGTTTCATTATCTTCTTAGCATTTTAGCAGTCTGCATACGGTTACCACAATGAAATTTGTGAGGTTGCTTTGGGAAGGAGTGGTAGAAGGCACTGTGTATAACACAATGCAGTCCTCTCATACAACCATGTCCCCAGACACACCTAGCTATTTTAGTACTCTAGGTTCTTTGAAAGCATTTTAATTAAAATTCATTCTAGATCAACATTTTTTGTACTTTTCTCAGATCTACTTCTCTTTTTTTTGTCTTCGTTTTTTAGGTTTTCGGTATTCATTCTAGATCTAATTTTTGTACTTTTCTCAAATCTACCCCCTCTCTCTCCTCTTTCCTCCCCCCCCCTCTCTCTCTGTGTCTCTCTCTCTGCGCCCCCCCTCTCTCTCTGTGCCTCTCTGCGCTCTTCTCTCTCTCTCTCTCTCTCTCTCTCTCTCTCTCTCTCTCTCTCTCTCTCTCTCTCTCTCTCTCTCTCTCTGTCTGTCTGTCTGTCCTGGGGCTTGGACTCTGGGCTGGGGAGCTACACCTGATCCCTTCAGCTAAGGCTAGTGCTCTACCACTTGAGCCACAACACCACTTCCACTTTTCTGGTGGTAAATCAAAGAAAGATAAGAGTCTCAGGGGCCTTTGCACACTGGCTGGCTTTGAACCATGATCCTCATATCTTGGCCTCCTGAGTAGCTAGGATTACAGGTGTGAACCACTGGCATCTGGCAACTTTTTTTTTTTTTAAACCAGCCCTGGGGCTTAAACTCAGGGCCTGGGCACTGTCTTTGGGCTTTCTCAAGGTTAGCACTCTACCCTTGAACCACATCACTTCTGGCTTTTTCTGTATGTGTGGTGCCAAGGAATCTAACCCAGGGCTTCCTGCATGCTAGGCAAGCACTCTATCACTAGGCTACACTCCCCGCCCCTCTTTATCTACTTTTATCAAAATGACTGCAATAGGAAGCTTTTGACAGTACATTATCAACTATTTGCCATCAAATCAAGTGAAGATGTTAAATCAGTGATTAAACAAGCCCAGGACAAGTACACACACACACACACACACACACACACACACACACACCCTAAAACTAATAGCATGATAAGAGCATGATGGACATATGCACACCCTACTTCCAACAGTTATTTCTGGAGAAAATTGCTTGATTTTGACTTTAACAAGAATTATGTTCCCATGACATAAAAAAAGCTCTGGGGCCGGGAGTTTGGCCTAGTGGTAGAGTGCTTGCCTAGCATGCATGAAGACCCAGGTTCGATTCCTTGGTACCACATACACAGAAAAAAGCCGGAAGTGGTGCTGAGGCTCAAGTGGTAGAGCTCTAGCCTTGAGAAAGTCCAAGGACAGTGCTTAGGCCCCGAGCTCAAGCCCAGGACTAGCAAAAAAAAAAAAAAAAAAAAGATCTAATAAAATTTAAAGAAAAGTAATCTGTATTAATCTCTTAATTTGTTTTAAAGTTTATGTGGGTAGAGTTAAAATAGTGTTATATATAATATATATACAATATATTATTTATGTATATATATTTGTACTGTATATAACATATATATCCTATTTTTCCTATATATATTTTTTTCCTCCAAGTTTCTTATTCCAAATGTATCTGAAATCTAACTTGTTTTAACAAAAGAAAACAAGGTGCAATGTTTCTTTTAGATTTGCACTAGGATATAACTTTTTTCCTGTAATACAGAAGCAGGCTCAAATTAGAGACAAAAAAGACAATACAGCAAATATTTATTTATAGGAATTACATAGCAATTGATTAACAATATGTAGCATATGTGCGAATTCCTTCACCTAGTGTGATCTTGTTTTCTCCGATATCTTTGTGTACTACAAATGTGCAGTAATACCCAGTATTACCTAATCCACAGCTATGCATTCAATTTAACTTGTAGACTAAATAAAACAAGGTCTATACTAAATCAGATTTTGTAGTTTTCTATGTGAAGTGTGTGGCTGACAGGGGTGTAAACTTCTGGGTCGTGAATGGAGCCATCTGATGAACTGAGAATGTCATGGTGGTATTGTGAGGAGGAGACGGGGCTTAGGCGGAGGAAGGAGATCATTTCCAAGTGCACCTTGTCATGGTTCTGTGTTCCCTTTCTGCCATGAAGTAGGCCGCCGTGAGGCTCACAGCCTTGTCTCAGGCCTGAAGTCCTGTGGGGCCTGAGAACTGTGAGTCCAAATATACCTTTGGTCTGGTCTCCTGTGGCCATGATACAAAGCTGATTAAAAACAAAGCTCAAGTAGACCTCTCAGATGTGTGTATGCTGCCACATGCCTCATTGTGTGTGTGTGTGTACATGTGCGAGTGTGCCACACACAAAGGCCTCACTATAGGGTTTCCAGGAAGAGTAAGTAAAATTTTATACCTTATATTCATCCACAATAATGCTAAGGGCTTCATGACCAGCTTTCCTCATGTCTTCCAATTCTTGTTTATGTTTTTCCTGAAAGAAAAAATAAACTGAATCCAGGAGTTGTTTTTCCATTTTGTTGGCAAAATAATAAAATCCACTGGTTTTGAATTCCAGGGACAAACAAAAAGAGAGAAAGGATTTTCAAAAGCGAGCTGTGTTTAAAAGCTTTGGAAGGTTCATGCAGTGTAAAAGAAAACAAAACCAGGAAAGAAGGCCTTACACAGAAATGTAAGGACACCTCAGCACTTAGCAAGTCTTGACAAGGATCAGCAACCAGGCTGGCAAGGCCTTTATCTTCATTATTTTATTATTTCTGCAGGTGTTTCTAACATCCCCGATTTAAAAACCACTAGATTAAGGTGACTAGCCAACCCCCAAAGTCTACCTGCCCAGAAATAGAGCAGATGAACTTACTTTGGAGAATGTGCACTTCCTACAGAGCCTGTCTAGATTTCACTAGAAAGTTCTCCAAGATAACCACAAACAAAACAAACAGGAAAAGAAGGAAACAGAGAGGAGATAAAAGGAATAAATCCATGTATGAGTAAAACATACATATACTTAATATGTGTAAGGGTTTATAATGTATCCCAAAGGAATAGAAAGGAAGTAAGAGGACATGGATAGATTTATATAAAAAGAGATAGATTCAGATAAGGTGCCAAGCCAGGCTTAAGTAATGAGGCCCCTCAAAACCTCCCACACAACTCCATCCTCCAACCTCTTTTCTATTGCTTTTTTCCAACAGACTTCCTGACAAGAGTTCCCAGGAAAACAACAGATGCCACATGTTTCAAATAGCTTTTGTCAGCCTGGGCCCCAGAATGCATTGTTATCCTAAGAGGTTCTGAGAGATTATTGAATCTTAGCTATAATGTCACCCTGCAGTGCACAATTTATTCTTTCATTTTTAAAGACAAAGGGTCCCTGACAAAGAAGGGTCTACTCTCTCATCAACATCCAATTTTTCTCTGAGTGTGTCCTTTTACTGGTCTTCTTAAAACAAAAGTAGTTTTTCAGTGGCCTAACCATAAAGGACTACTGTGGGTAAGTGCAGGATATGTCACTTGTGTTGATATGATTCTCAGTTCAGAGCAGAAATTTGTTTAAAAGGTATTTTTCAATGATTATGAGGTGTTACAGCTAGAGCTGGAACACAGAGCCAGGTGCCAAGGGCTCAAGCCTGTGACTCCAGCTACTCAGAAGGCTGAGATCTGAGATTCATGGTTCAAAGCCAGTACAGGCAAGTAAGTCTGTGAAACTCTTAGGGCAAATGAACAACCAAAACAAACAAAAAACAAAACAAAACAAAGCAAAAAAAAAAAAAACCAGAACTGGAACTGGAGCTATGGTTTAAGTGGTAAAGGGCTACCCTTGAGTTTAAAAAAAAAAAAAAAGAAAAAGAAAGAAAGTAAGTAAGTTCAGGGGTAGTGCTGGGGCCCTGAGTTCAAGCCCAGAACACACACACACACATACACACACACACACACACCCCACACAGAGGGAGGCAAAAACACTCACATGCACACAGGCACCCTAGGACACAAGTCTACAGCAAATGCCTTGGAAGGAAAACCCAGGCATTATATTACATTATCTCAAACAGACAAATGAGGGCTTCATTTGCTGCCTTTCAAAAGAGTAGTCCTAAAAAGACTAATTAGGCAAGAAAAAAGAAATAAAAAGCATACTGATAAGAAAGGTGGAAGTAAAATCATGTCTCTGCAGAGGATGTAGGCACATGCATTAAAAAAAAAAAACAAAAACAACTAAAGTACACCATAAAACAACGAAGAATAAGAAATTCACTAACAGTTCAGGGAACAAAGCTGACATACCAAAAGTGAAATCATTATGCTTTATATTAACAACAAACTATCCAGAAAAAGGAAGAAATTGAGAGTACAAGTGACTCTGAAGTGCTTAAACAACAAAATTAACAAGGCAAAAGTTTATACACTTAAATGAGAAAAACACTGCTAAAAGAAAGAAGCCATAAATAAACCAAAAGATATCCTCTAGTCATGCACTGGAAAAAATGATACAAGAGGTCAATATTATCCAATACAATTTACAAATTCAATGCAATTTCTATCAAAATTGCAATGGTATTTTTCATGTATTTGGTAACCAATTAACTTCTTTTTCTGTTTGTGTGTCAGTTCAGGGGCTTGAACTCAGGGCTTGGCTTTAATGGTTAACTGAAGGTAAGAGTCTTTGCTTTTTCCTGCCTGGGCTAGCTTCAAACCACAAGCCTCAGCTCTCAACTTCCTGAATAGCTAAGATTACATGTGTGAGCCACCTTCACCCTTCTTTGTAATCATAAACTTCTAATAGTGCCAAACAGTAAACTTAATCTTGAGTAATAAAAGAGAACTAGAAGCCTCACATTCTTTAATGTCAAAATACATTACAAAGCCACAGTAACCAAGACAGTGTGGCAATGGTATAAAAACAGACACAGGGGAATATGGAGCCAGGAATTAAACACATGTGACACTGTGAACTAATGCTTAACAAGAGAATGAAAAGCATATGTTAGGCAAAGGATAATCTCTTCAGTAAATGGTGCTAGAAAAACTAATTATTTTCATGTAGAAGAATAAAACAATCCTAATTTTACAACACTCACAGAATTTAACTTAGTAGATTAGAGATTTACATGAATACTCTGATACCATACTAAATGCAAACAAAACTGTTCTTGATGAGCTTGGGGGATATGACACTAAAAGTATAGGTACAAGAACTGGAGTGCAGCTCAATAGCAGAACACATGGTCAGCATGCATAAAGACTTGGTTTCAATTCAGAAGGAGAGGAAGGAAGGAAACATAGAGATTCAGAAAAAGGAGAAGAAAGGGAGAGAAGGTGGGGTAGAGGAAGGAACAGGAAGGTAGGGAGAAGGAAAGGAAGAGGAAAAGAGGGAGAAAGGAAGGGAAGAAGGAAGGGAGAGAGGGAAGGAGGGAGGGAGGGAGGGTGGATGAAGGAGAAAAATAGTCAAATGAAACTACTACATAAAACTAAAGGGAAGGGAGGGAGGGAGGGAGGGAGGGAGGGAGGAAGGGAGGAAGGAAGGAAGGAAGGAAGGAAGGAAGGAAGGAAGGAAGGAAGGAAGGAGAAAATACACAAATAAAATTACATCCCAACTAAAAAGATTCTTCAAAGTGATGAAAATAATAAATCAAGTGCAAAAGCAAAGGAATACTTGCAAATCCTACAAATGACAAGGAGTTACTAGACAAAGCGCAAAAAACAAATCTTACAACTCAACAGTAAGAAAAAAAAATACTCTCATAAATAATCCAACTTCAATTGGCCAAGGCCTTGAACATGTGCTTCTGCAATGAAGATGTATACTAGTTTAGGTAAGGACAAGTTTTGTAAGGATATTCAGTATCACTAAGTATCAGGGAAAACCAGGGCCACGAGTTTGGCCTTGTGGTAGAGTGCTTGGCTAGCATTCCCAAAGACCCAGTTTTGATTCCTCAGTACCACATACATAGAAAAAAGCCGGAAGTGGTGCTGAGGCTCAAGTGGTAGAGCTCTAGCCTTGAGAAAGTCCAAGGACAGTGCTCAGGCCCTGAGTTCAAGCCTAGGACTGGCAAAAAAAAAAAATATATATATATATATGTATATATACATATATATATTTTACATATATATATATATATATATGGGAAAACCAAACCAAAACCACAATGAATTATTACCTCTTACTTATTAGAATGGTTAGCATTTTTTAAATGAGATATTGTTGAAACAGTGTTGGCAAAGATATGGAAAAAAAGGAACCATTTTTTGTGCTATTTGGTGGGAATATACATTAGTTGTCATTATGGCAAATCCTCAAGAGATATTAAAAACAGACCTTCTATATACTATAGCCACCTCACTTCTTGGTATACAACCAAAAGAAATGGAATCACTATATCAAAACAGACATCTGTCCTCTCATGTTTACTGAAGCATAATTCACAATAAAAATATCCAGGTACTGATGGTTCATGCCTCTAATCCTACTCAGGCAGCTGAGATCTGAGGATTGTGGTTTAAAGGTAGCCCAGGCAAAAAAGGCCACGTGACTCTTATGTCCAAGTAACCACCAAAGTGGTTCAGCTCAAAGTGGTAGAGCTCTGGCCTATATGCTGGCCAGAGCATGCTGGCACGCGCGCGCACACACACACGTGCACACACACACACACACACACACACACACACACGAACATTATACAGCCATAAAAATGGTAATCCAGCCATGCAAGTACAACAATGTGGATGTGAGACTTATACATATTATTTTACGCAGAATGAACCAAGTCGGAAAAAGATAAATATTGTATGATCTCACTTATCTATGAAATCTAAAATAATTAAACTCACAGAAACAGAGAGTAGCACAGTGGCTGCCCAGAATTGTGAGTGGTAATAAGGGAAATGGGAAGACACTGGTCAAAGGATATAAACTTTCAGTGAATGGATAAGTCATAGATATCTAATTTTCAGCATAAGTATTAACAAGTTAATAATATGATGTGTATGTGAACTTTGCTTACAGAGTACATCTTTAATGGTCTTGCCACACAAAAAAGATAAGTATGTGAGTTAGACCTGGATACCGATAGCTTACACCTATAACCCTAGCTACTCAATAAACTGAGATCTGAGGATCCTGATTCCAATGCTGGCTTGAACAGAAAAGCCCATGAGACTTTTTTTTGGGGGGGGGACCATGGGGCTTGAATTTGGGCCTGGGCACTGTCCCGGAGCTCTTCAGCTCAAGACTACCACCCTGGGTGTTGGCACTGAGCTCTTCAGCTCAAGGCTACCCCCTTACCATGGAGCCAAGCCCCACTTCCCATTTTCTAGAGGTTAATTGGAGATAAGAGTCTCAGGTCCTATTGTGCCTGGGCTAGCTTTGAACGTTGATCCCACCTGCCACCGCACTCAGAAGACAAGACTTTTATCTTGAATTAAACACCAAAAAGCCAGAAGCAGAGGTGGGGCTCAAGTGGTAAAATGCTAGCCTTGAGCTAAAAAGCCCAAGGATACTTCATAGACCCTGAGTTCAAACTCCAGAACTGGCACATACAAACACACAAGCAAGACAAAAGTGACTTGGAAAATGTGTTAACGAACTGAACTGTCGTAATTTCAACATATCCATATATAACAAACTGTTATTTCTATCTCTTAAATATCTACAATGCATAGGTTGATTATGTTTCAATAAACCTGGGATAGTGGAAGAGAATTCTCCTTTTCTCTGAGCTACCATTCTATTTCTGCATAATTGTGTGTGTGCTTGAACTCTTGGCCTGGCACAATCCATGAGCTTTACTGCCCTAGCCTACTGCTGTACTAGTGGAGCCACAGCTCCACTTCCAGCTTTTTGGTGGTTAACTAGAGATGAGAGTCTCTCAGACATTCTTGCCTGGACTGGCTTCACTGCAATCCTCAGACCTCAGCCTCGTGAGTAGCAGGATCATAGATGTGAGCCACAGGCACCAGGCACTTCTGGCACCCTTGGCACATTATTTTATTTTTCGAATGTTTCTGTCTACAGAGTTGCATCTTTCAGTTCACATTAGGAACTACATCCTTTCCTGGAGAGTAAGCTGAAACCAGGCACTCCATGCGAGGGCTCCTTCTCTAGTTATTATTATACGGTGAGACGATTTTATAACCTCTGCCCAGTGCTGTGGCCTGCTTTGTCTAAACCCTCCCCAGCCATATCCTGAAGTGCCTTTTACCACTTACTACCAATTCTCTTCATGACACTTTAGGAAGGCCACTTTTTTTTTCTTCTGGATATTTCTAAAAAGAACGAGAGATCAGTGTCCTTTAACTGCTTCTCCTATTATCCTCAGCTCTCTCTTCCAAGTTCTCCATGCTGAGCAGGAACCACCGTAGACCAGGGTTAAAAGCCTCTAATGTTCCCCCATCAGACTCCAGCACAGATGTGAAAAATCACCCCTGGCTTACTGCTCTCAGCTATACCAAACTGTGCACGCCAATACATATGAGCTATTCTGTGCTTTCATCACAGAGGGTGTTTGTGGGTTTTCCCCCTAGCTATCTTGGCTACTGTAATTCAACATAAGAACTTCTATCAAGATTGAAAACTTCTGCTTGCTTCTACTGCTGACAACACTGTGCTTGCCCCCACTGCTTCTTTTTTGAAATGATTTGCTTAAGACTCTTTGTCTTTCTTCAGAATTTAAGAATGGGTCTTGATTATATTCCTGCATTAACCCTGGGTCCATCTCTTCTACTGGCTCTTCTTTGGCCCAACTTTTAAATGCAGTTAGGCTCAGCTTTCTATTCTAATTTTTTTGTGTGTATGTGCCAGTTCTGGGGCTTGGATTTATGGCTGGAGAGCTCTCCCTTAGCTTTCTGTGCTCAAGACTGATACTCTACCACTTGATCCATACCTCCGCTTTCAACGTTTTTGCTGCTTGATTGGAGGTAAGTTTCACGAACTTTCATGGCTGAGAAAACGCCAGTTTCTTCCCAAGGCCTGTCCCCAGCTCCTAAGTTTCCTGCACAGGTCCAAATCTAAGTTCACTGTTTTGCCTTCCTGTTGTGCTTTCCCTGCCATCCCCCAGACCCAGCATGTGCTCATCACCCCTGGGAGATGTCTGAAAATCACCTGAGCACAGACCTTCTATATCCCTTATATAATAGCATGTTAAAATACCATGGCTATTCACAAGCCACACCTCGTTTCGCCTCAGAGCCCATGTGAGCCCAACTCCTCCACAGCACTGGGAGAGGTGGATAGGGATAGGTGAGGAGAGGAAAGAGAAAGGATTTCCAAGAATGACGAGTTCACTCAGAGCACGGATGTGTCACCTGTAATACATAGATAATACATAAGCACATAAATCTCAAGAGGTGCCAGTTGAAGAAACAAGGCCTGAACAAAGACAAAAGTTAGAATGGCAAAGAGTGGAAGCCCAAATGGAGTTAAGAAGAGGGAAAATTTCACTCAACAAAGAAATAAAGAAGATACTTAATGTCAACATAATGATATTTAAACATAAGGTGCAACATATTATGTACTAGGGCTCAAATTCAGGAACTATCAGCTAACAACTAACACTCTACCCCTTGAGCCATGGTTCCACTTCTGGCTCTTTTTTTTGGCTAATTGGAGGAAAAAGTATCCCAGACTTTCCTGACCAGGCTGACCTCAAACGGTGATCCTCAGATCTCAGCCTCCCATGCAGGGAGGACATAGGAATGACACCGCCTCCCCCCCACCCCCCACCACCCGCCGCCGCCCAGTCCAGCAAGAATACGTTATGGTAATGAGGCAATACTTCAGTTTGAACTCAAGACCCAGGCACTCTAGCATTTGAGCCATAGCTCGACCCTTTTTGCTTCTGCCAGGGCTGGCTTTGGACCACAATCCTCAGATCTCGACTCCTGAACAGCTACATTACAGGTGTGGGAGACCAGCATCTGGCAGAAAATGTTCTTAAATCCTGGTTCACAAAGATGTTTGTTGAATGAATGAATGAAATCACAACTCATATTATTTTTCTGATACAAGGTAAGTATGAAAGTTAACAAATACTTTGTCATGTATCTATCTGTTCAAAGATTTCAATTAAACTGTTTCTAAACTCACAGCTTTCTCAGTGCTTTTCTGTGATATGCTAGGGTACAATTAGATCAATCAACCCTCCAGTGCTTACTTCAAAGTTACTAATACATTGTAACATACCAAACTGCCAAGTTACCAAAAGAAAAACACAAAAATAACCAAACGGTCATGGATGTCTTGAGATTTTTATTCAAGAATACGGGCCAAAATTATACAATATATCACTGAAACCGAACATTACCACAAAGATGGCTTTCTTTCAAAATGCCAAATCCTAAAACATCAATGAAAAGACTCAAGAAAATGCATGCACCTTAAATAGAACTATGAACAGTTTAAATAAGAACAGACATCAAAGGCCACAATTCCAATATTCTCCCTATCATAAATGACAAAGCTGAGACCAAAAACTTTGTTCATAAAGTTTACTACAAGCAGAAAAACTCATAATCAGATTGACTGTTAGCCATTTCAATACTTAAATCTGTCCTGTCAATACTGAACTATTGGCCAACCAGTTGCTCATGCTTGTAATCCTAGCTACCCACCAGCAGATTGAGATCCAAGGATCAAGGTTAAAAGCCAGTTCAGGTACACATTGGAGGTAAACTCTTACCTCCAATTAACCAGCAAAAAGCCAGAAGAAAAAGCCAAGCAAGAGCACAAGGCCCAAAGTTCAGCTCCAGTACCAACAGAAAAAGAAAAAAAGTGATATATACACCTCAGGCTCTTATCTTTAAAGAAACTAGAGAAGATTGAAATTTAACCAGCAAATATCAGTGTTTTACAGAAAATAATAGGCAAAACAACTTTTACATAACTGTCATTGGTATGATTCAGATACCTGAACCAAGATTTAAAAAGGAAAACCTCAAGTATAGTGAAATTCACATTCTAGTATTGCTAGTCATAGCCAAGGCAAGTAGAACCTATGCTAATCACCTCTAGTAAATCAATCCGTGAGTAGCAACAGAATGCTCTTCTGCCACAGGGATGGTCAAAAGCCAACATGTGATTGACATGCTTGTGATGAATTGTCACAAGGCTTTTCAAAATAGAAAAGTTTAGGGCCTGGAGTTTGGCCTAGTGGTAGAGTGCTTGCCTGGCACACACGAAGACCTGGGCTCGATTCCTTGGTAACACATGCATAGAAAAAAGCTGGAAGTGGTGCTGTGGCTCAAGTGGTAGAGCTCTAGCCTTGAGAAAAGTCCAAGGACACTGCTCAGCCCCACAACTGACAAAAAAAATAAAATAAAAAAATAGAAAAGTTCAGAACCCAGGTTCCAATTATATTCTACCTATTCAAAAAGATTGATTCTTAATTACAAATTCTTTGGCCACAAGATGACATTCCTTTCACAGCAAAATAAATCGGCTACCTTGGAGCAAGCAGAGGTAAACACTTCCAGAATATGGAGAAGGTAATTTGTGGAACAAGAGATCAAAATATAGTCCATAATATCCATTGAAAGATCCCCTACTGGGACATGGAATATGGCCTACTAATACAATGTGGCCATGGTAGTACAAAAAAGTTTAGATTAGCCCACACCTGCTCTTACTACCATAAGACAGAAAAAAAAATAGGCATGTGCTAGGGGCACACGCTTCTAATCCTAGCTATTCAGAAGGCTGAGATATGAGGTTTGCAGTTCAAAGCCAACCTGGGCAAGAAAGTCTGTGAGATCCTTATTTCCAAATAATTAACAAAAACCTGGAACTGGAGCTCTTGCACAAGTAGTTTGCATTGTAAACTGTCTGAAGTATTGGCATAGTCTCTCAATTTGGTTATCCAGTTAACTGAAGATATCCAAAATTTCAAAGGATTAATTTACATATCTTCCTTATCCCATTAATGGCATTGAAATTTTATCTGCAAGAAAAATCTAAACCATCATCTCTACAATAAAGCAAATTCCTCCTGGAATATCACTTAAAAATAAAGGTTGAGATACACAAAGAAATTCACAATCTGCCTGTACCAGCCTGAGTAACAGACTTTTCTACAAGCTAATTTACAAAAGACAGCCATGACAACCTCACACATTCATGTCTCAAACCAAAATCTTAAGGAATTAATTAGTTTGTAAAGGAGGAATGAATAAACAAATCAACAGATTCATCACTCTCAAGCTGGAAAGAAAGACTCATGTGGAATTCATTTAAAGAAGACATTTACAACAATGCTATTATTGTTACCACTGTCATTCCTCCATTAGCACTTCTGCTCTGTCCAATACATGCTGTTGACCAAAAAATTAAAAAGAAGGCCAAATTCTACACTGCCTGAGAGCAGACTCTTGCAAAACACTGACGGAACTGACTGGTGGGATGGAGTGACATGACTCTTCTCGCTACTTCTTGTCTTGTTATTATTTACTCTTGTTATTATTTTGCTCCAGGGCTAGGAAGGGACTCCGCTCAGCACAGGATCCAGAGTGGAGATGTTTATCTTCAGCTGTGCTAACATGGCCAAATTTAAGATCCCTAGAGGAGCCAAGTTTGTAACTAAGTCAAAGCAAATAAGAAAATAGGAAAGAAAAAGATAAAGCAGAGCTGAGGATAGGTAGCTCACACCTGTAGTCCTATCTACTCCATAGGACAAGATCTGAGGATCCTGGTCAGAAGCCAACCCAGACAGAAAAGTCGACAAGACTGCTTTAAAGACCTAGCTGGTAACATGTTCAATAAAAGCAACGCTGAGATGAGGTATTGGTGGCTCAAGCCTGTTACTCCTAGCTAGTCAGGAGTCTCAGATCTGAGGATGGAGGCTTGAAGCAGCCCAAGGAAACAAACCAAGAGACTCAACTCCAGTCAGCCAACAAAGGCCAGACATGGAGGTGGGGCTCAAGTGGTAGAATGCCGCCAGCCTTGAAAAAAGCCAAATGGGGAAATGAGGCTCTGAGTTTAAGCTCCAGTATTGATACCAAAAATAAAATCAAAAAAAGATTAGTATATGTGTTATTAATTGCAAATTAGGTTTACACTTTTGAGATTTACAACTCATTAAACTCTTCTTACATAAATATTACTTTCTTAGTATAATTGATTTTTTGCTATAATTATGATCCTCAAGTGTCACCCTGTACTTTCTTGCCTCTCTTTTCTTGAAATATACTGGCTTCAATGTATGAAAAAATAATCATCTTAGACAATTTTAGACATAAAATTAAAATACCAGTAGAATTAATTTGTGAATTTGGAGATGCTAACCTATTATTTTTTTTCCTACTCTTAGGCAATGGTTGCTGGCAAACCAGCAAAAAGGTTACATCTCTGTCTCATGTAAGTCCTATCAACAATTCTGAAATTAATGTCAGAACAATGCAGAGAGACAAGGAAGAGATGCTCTAGTCTTCACAGGACTAGAAGACCCTTGATGAACCCAAATGGTCTTCTATACACATTCCTGAAGAGTTTGTTGTATAGAGAAAGACAAAAATTACAGAAAAAAAAGACCAAAAAAAGGTTCTATTTTATGACCAAATTTGCTAGTCAGTCGGTCAGTTGTTGAAATAACTATGAAACTGGTGAAGAACATAAATTTGAAAAAGGCATATTGCTTTTCTTCTCTGCTGTACAAACGAGACAGAACAGATGGGGGAATTAGTTCCCACTGACAGGAAACGCAGTAGCATTGCAGCTGCTCCCCCAGAGACCAGAATTCTAGGGCTGGATGCCAGAAAAATGTGTGCTCAGCACCTTCTCCCACTACAACTGTCTTGATCTCTCTTCCCCAGCTTCTCACTGGATAATCACTTTTCTACCCTAATAAATCAATCACACAATGATACCATTTTTAATCCCCTCATGCCCTACATCCATTGCAGACTGCAGACTGTTTCTCTCTCTCTCTCTCTCTCTCTCTCTCTCTCTCTCTCTCTCTCTCTCTCTCTCTCTCTCTCTCTCTCTCTCCTTCCCCTCCCCCCTCCCATGCTTTCAACTCCTTCTGTTCTTTCAGATCACCTCTGGCTTTCCTCCCCAATACAATGCCAAAATTGCTCAGGAAGTAACCAAAGTCCATTGTCAATTATTGCCGTAATAGTTTATTACAATGTTAATGACTTAACATGAATTTATTACCTTACAGTTCTATATATCACAAATCAAAGCAGTCTGACTCAGTCAAAGTCAAGGTGGTAGCAGTGCTCTCCTCCTGTCTGGAGGCTCCAGAGGAAGGGAGTCCTTTCTGCCCTTTCAAATTATTCCTCCAGAAAGAAGAACGCAAGTATGGCATCTGCAGGAGGGGGGTGGAACTGGAGAACATCATGGTAAGTGAAAAAAAGCCACACTCAGAAAGTCAAGTATTTATCACTTGTTCTCTCCATAAGTGGAACCTAAACCTTAAAAAAAAAAAAAAGAAGAAGTGAATGGAGCCAAGCGCTGTGGCTCACGCCTGTAATCCTAGCTACTCAGGAGGCTGAGATCTGAAGATCACAGTTCAAAGCCAGCTCGGGCAATACAAAGCCAAAGCCAAGAGATTCTTATCTCCAAGTAATCACTAGAAAATGGGAAGTGGAGCTGTGGATCAAGGATAGGGTGGTAACCTTGAGCTGAGAGCTCAGGGACAGGCCTGGGCCAGAGTTTAATCCCAATGATCCACCCTCCCTCCCCCCCCAAAAAAGTGAATAGTAGGAAGGTAGGTAACACAGGGATTATTTGGAGACATAAAGGGGAAAAATGAAATTTTTTTTTCAGAAAAATGGGTGTAACTAGACTCAAGACAAGTTAAGCTTAAAAATCCAAACATTACATGTTTTCCCTCATTTATAGAATCTAGTTCTAAAAGGCCTATGCCTGTGTGAACATATAGAGAACATAATTATAGTTGGGGACAGTTTGGAGGGATAAAGGGGGAGAAGGGAAGGAGAATGACGGAAGGTAGATAACCCTTAAATACTCTATATAGAAAGATGGCATAAGGAAACTCATTGAAAGCTGCTGAGCAATCAGGCAGATAGAGGCTGATCTGACCATAATATATGCAGGTATGAAATACCACAGTGAAATTAATTTGTACAATTAGTATACTTTTTTAAAACTGGACAAAAATGGAAGACAGCAATGTAAAACAGATTTGGCATATCTTGCTCAACACGATTATTTCTAGTTCCACCCATTTTCCCAAAAATGGAATGATTTCATTTTCTTTGTGGTTGAGTAATATTCCACCTTATACATGTACCCTGTATGCCCTGTCTGTTGGAGGAGGGGCAGCAGGAGGGGAAAGCCAGTGGAGAAAGTGAATGAGGTAAGTATGGCTAAATACCGGCACAGGAACAAGGAAATCTCTGAAGATGGGAGGAATGCTGAGAGAATAACAAAGGGATTGAGTTTGATCAGGGTACAGATTTGTCCAAGCTCTGCCAAATTCTATGTATGGAAATGTCACAGGGAAAGTCCCTTGTACAATTAATAATAAATTAATAATAAAAATATTTGAAAAAATCTTACATGTACATCAAAAGATGGTTTTGGAAAAATATAGCTCATTCAAGGGAGGGGGAACTTGAATATAAAGATTTTGCGTGGCTTTTTCACTCAAGGCTAGGGCTCTCCTACTTGAAGCATTTGCTGGTTAATTAAGATAGTCTCAGACTATCTTGCCCAGCATGGCTTTGAACCATGATCCTCAGATCTCAACCTCCTGAGTAGCTAGGACTACAGTCATGATGGCTCATATTTGCAATGAAATATTATTAGTTATATTTGTAAAGAATTTGTAAGAAAACAAGGACTATTTGTTGTGTTAGATGACTAATAGTATACATTAGCATGAATTTGACCACAGTCAAAATATTCATAAGAAGAATAAACATACCACATGCATGTTGTTACTCGATGAAGGAGAGTATTATGACTGATTCTTGGCAATAAAGAGATCCCTCCAATAGAACAGTGATTACCTTTGACATTATGTCGTAAGTTGTGAAAACAGTAACATTAACCATTTTATATTGAGGACAAATGGCCTGGAAAATCTACTTGATGTGGAGGTTTTAATAAGACTCAAGAACTTGAGCCAGCAGGGATGCTTCACAAGCATTCTGTATGTCATCTGCATAAGAAGAATTTACTTAAACAGAGACTAGCAAAGGCTGGGCCCATAGTCCTTATTACACAGAAGGATAGATTTTTGAAGGCAGCCTGAGCAGACAAATTAGAGAAATTCTTACATCCAGTTATCAGCAGTAACAGTATTTTAACAAAGCTTTCAAGCTTTAGAGGAGAAAAAAAAACCTCCCATAGACTTAGTCTACTCCTGCCAAAAGTTAGCCTAAAATTCAAAGTTGAATTATTAAGCCCTTACAAGTTTTCTTTAAGAGCTAATATAACCACAACTACAAAATTCACCACATCATAACCATTGTAAAAATTCCCAGTATGTATGAAAATATACCATGCAAATCTAGTTTGTTCCAAGAGAACTTAAGGAATGCTTTTTAAAACATCACATTTAGCAGAAGACTATGAACACTTCATGTTTCCAACTAGCGTTCCTATGAATCAGATTCTCTTCTTCTCTGTCATCAATAATTAATTATTTGTTAGGCTGAGCAGAGGAGGACAGAACATTCCAGCCAAGTCCACCGTGGGAGTATTCTCTTCTTTCTGAATTAGGGAATGAGTGATTGGGAGTTGCCTGTTTACTTTTCCCATGTATTGCTACAAAACTAAATGATCTATTTGTGTTTCCTGGAGAAGCAGAAAAAGCATAAGAAAAAAAAAAAGGAAGAAGAGGTGTTCTCTTTGTTTTTTAATCTACCCCATCGAAGTGGCTCAAATTTACTCTCAAATAATAAACCAATTAACATTTATGGGAAAAATGAAACTCCATGACAAATGTCTCTGCTATAGCCAGGCACTAGTGGCTCACGCCTGTGATTCTGCTACTTAAGACACTAAGATCTGAGGATCCCAGTTCAGCCAACTGGGCCAGGGATGTCTAGGAGACTCTATTTCTAATAAGGGAGCAATGGTTCAAGTGGTACAACGTCAGTCTTGAACAAAAAAGCCAAAAGAGAGCGTGTAAGTCCTTAACTTCAAATTCCAGTACACACACACACACACACACACAAACTGATGAAAAAATAATGGCTTGTAGTTTTTCCTTCTTGGATCCTGGATGGTAAAACTTTTTGTGTGGCAGTTAAGAGCTGGTGCTCACAAGATGATAACAAAGCTAACACAATTTCCAGAACTCATAGCAAAAAAAGAAAATGAGGGGAGGTGATTGCTTTATACTAGAGCTCTACTCAAAATGATTCAAGTATTTAAGTAATATTCTTGTAATGAAGCTCTGGACAAAAGAATGACTAACACTTACCTTGTCTAAGCAGGTAATTAAGAGTCAAATCTCACCCTCATAGTGACATGGCCATCCCTGGGCCGATACAAGAACATGATACGCCCATGGTACGTCTGCTTGGACAACAGGCTCATTTTGTCTATTTGGAGACAGGGATTGCTTGGTTGCTTGCTTTGAGGCCCAACTGTTTCTGCTTTTATCCATTTAAAAAAATGTTCAAGGCTGGGAGTTTGGCCTAGTGGTAGAGGGCTTGCCTAGCATGCACGAAGACCTGGGTTCAATTCCTCAAGTACCACATACATAGAAAAAAAGCCAAAACTGGTGGTGTGGCTCAAGTAGTAGAATTGTATTTTCTTGCTTCTATTAGGCAAACCAGAATCTATAAAACCTTTCTTAAAGAACTCAACAAGAAGGGAAGGGAAGAGGAGGGGAGGGGAGGGGAGGGACAAGGGGAGAGAAGGGGGGAGAGAGGGAGACGGAGAGGGAGAGGGAGAGGGAGAGGGAGAGGGAGAGGGAGGGAGAGAGAGAGAGAGAGAGAGAGAGAGAGAGAGAGAGAGAGAGAGAGAGAGAGAGAGAGGAAGAGAGGAAGAGAAGGAAGAAGAAAGGGCAGGGAGATAAAAAGTATCAACTTTTTTTTATTATTGATGAAGTGCTATCAAATATTCAAATATTTATCAAAAGCTATTATGTGGAGCTGGGAGTTTGGCCTAGTGGTAAAGTGCTTGCCTAGCATGCACAAAGACCCGGGTTCAATTCCTCAGTACCACATACATAGAAAAAAGCCAGAAATGGTGCTATGGCTCAAGTGGTAGAGCTCTAGCCTTGAGAAAGTCCAAGGACAGTGCTCAGGCCCTGAGCTCAAGCCTGGGACTGGAAAGGAAAAACAAAACAAAACAAAAAGCTATTATGGGCATTCAGATAGAGCACTTGGACTAGATGTGTATTGTCCAATTCTGTGGGCCAAGAGACTGACATGAAAAAAAATCAATGCAATGCCTTTAATCAGATGACTTGAACAGAAAAAAATAAAACAGATATGATCAAATGAAGAAAATGAGGAGAGTAGCACCATTCTGGACAAGTTAGAAGGGATGAACAGGACATGAAGTAAATTATCTGCTCTAACGTTAATCAACCAGGAAGTCATCCTTTATATCCTTGCTAAATGAAAAACCAAGACAAATACACTGAATCTACTGTGATGTTTGTTAACTTGTTATATAACAGGAACTCATCCTTTATATCCTTGCTAAATGAAAAATCAAGACAAATACACTGAACCTACTGTGACGTTTGTTAACTTGTTGCTGTACAAGAGAATGTAAAGGGATACAAATATATTTTAAACTCTTTCTAAAAATACCTTACAATTCAAGATAAAGTTCACTATACTTCAGGTCATATGTTCTTTATAATTATATTCAAAGCCTCTTTTCTGAATTTTCTCTAGGGTTTCCAATATCATTCTTAAAATGGAAGCTGCAAAAATGAGGCATAAAAGTCATTCTTGAAGGGCCAGGAGTGTGGCCTAGTGGTAGAGTACTTGCCTAGTATGCATGAAGCCCTAGTTTGATATCTCAATACCACATACATAGAAAAAGCTGGAAGTGGTACTGTGGCTCAAGTGGTAGAGCATTGAGAAAGTCCAAGGATAGGGCTCAGGCTCTGAGTCCAAACCCCAGGACTGGTTAAAAAAAAAAAAAAAAACCATTCCTAAAATATCCAAGGCATGCCAATGAGAGTTTAACTCAAGCTAATGTACTAACTCTGTCTGTGTGGGCTTACTCTTCCTTTTTTTTTTTTTTAATGCCCATCATGGGGCATGAACTCTGGACCTGGGGTGTTATCCCTGAGCTATCCGCTCAAGGCTACCACCTTACCCCTTGAGCCACACCGCCACATCCAGTTTTCTGGACATAAGAGTCTCACAGACTTTAAATGCCCGGGCTGGCTTTGAACCAAGATCCTCAGATCTCAGCCTCCTGAATAGCTAGGATTACAGGCATGAGCCACCACGCCCATCTGTGTACTTCTTGTTTTTATGTGGACTTTTTATTGGCTTGTTTTTGTAGCTAAACCACATATGGTTTATCTATACCTCTAAGAGTATGTGACTTTCATAGCTTACATAGTCTATTTATAGATATTTGCAATTTCCTCAAGGTTTAATTATAGTCACTCTGAATCCTTCCCAAATGAGGGGGCTAATATTTCAAAAGAACTGTGAACTCTCGCTTCGTCTGGGTGAAGAGCTATGGCACAGTAGGAGTGATCTCTCCAAAAACACATGAATTTGTTATGGCTATCATCACCCAAACGTCCTGGGCTGCAAAGAAAAATGGGGAGCATGTTTCAAAAATTGTGGTATTTCCACAAAGCTTTAAAAATAATTTTCCAAAAGAGCTTATGGCAAAAACAACAACACCATCATCCTGTTCATGGAGTAAGTACAATACTTGTCCTTCTCTCCTGTCCTGTAATTTTAGCCTGGTCTAACTTTTTTCCTCATATGAACCTCTGTCCGGAGGACAGCTGTGTTGGCTGCAAGTAACATCCACAGAATTCATCCTGCAGATTACTGACAACTCAGAAACCACAGCATGGTGTTAAAAGAATATTTAAACATGCCTTCCAGATTAAAATGTAGTATTTAGTCTATAGTTCATCATTTTGTATGTGACCAAAATGAGATGCATATAAAAAAAAAGAAAAATCTGCATTCAACTATCTTTGACTCCAAATATTTCCTGACCTTTGTGGGAATCCAGAAGCTACACGATTACAGATTTCATATAGGTCTTAAACTTGGATATCTAATTGAAAACACAAAAGTAAATCCTTAATTGGGAAGCACCAGCTTTTATCTGAGGTTTTTTTTTTTTTTTTAATTACAGGTTAGCTCTTGAATAACAGGGGGTGGTAGGAATGGAGAATAAGAATAAACACAGGTCAATCCAATTATGCACGCTATGCATGTATTTAGCACATGCATAGTGAATGAGTAAAAAAATGTAAAACAGGTCCAGTTTAGGGCAGGGGTAAAACAGAGGAGGACAACAAATATGGTCAAAATACTTTCTAAGGGCCAGGAGTTTGGCCTAGTGGTAGAGTACTTGCCTAGCATGCATGAAGACCCAGGTTCCATTCCTCGGTACCACATACATAGAAAAAAAGCCGGAAGTGATGTTGTGGCTCGAGTGGTAAGAGTTCTAGCCTTGAGGAAGCCCAAACACAGTGCTCAGGCCTTGAGTTTGAGGCCCAGGGCTAGCAAAAAATATATGAATATATATATTTTTTTCTGTACATGTGTAAAGCTTGTGAGATGGCCTTGGGAAAAGGAGGAAGGGGAGGAGAAGTGGATAGAGACACAGGGGCTAAGTCTAACCAAGGTGCACCATGGGGCTTATCTGGGTGTGGCAAAATAAGAGCCACCCTATCCCCATACAACTGATTGATGCTGATAAAACATGTAAAAAGCCGGTGCCAGGGGCTCACACATGTAATCTTAGCTATTTTGGAGGCTGAGATATGAAGATTGTAGTTCAAAGCCAGCACAGGCACGAAAATCTATGAAACTGTATCTCCAATTAACGACCAGAAAACCAGAAGTGGTACTGTGGCTCAAGTGGTAGAGTACTAGCCTTGAGCAAAAGAGCTCAGGGACAGTGCCCAGGCCCAGAGTTCAAGCCCGGCCAACAACAAGAAGGAAAGAAAGAAAAGGAAGGAAGGAAGGAAGGAAGGAAGGAAGGAAGGAAGGAAGGAAGGAAGGAAGGAAGGAAGGAAGGAAGGAAAGAAGGAAGGAAGGAAGGAAGGAAGGAAGGAAGGAAGGAAGGAAGGAAGGAAGGAAGGAAGGGAGGGAGAGAAAGAAAGAGAGAAAGAGAAAGAGAAAGAAAAAGAAAGAGAAAGAGAAAGAGAGAGAGAGAGAGAGAGAGAGAGAAAGAAAACAAAAAAAAGAAAGAGAGGAGAGAAAGAGAAAGAGAACTAGACAGAGAGAGAGAGAGAGAGAGAGAGAGAGAGAGAGAGAGAGAGAAGAGCTAAAGTCAGTGTTATCCCTACTGATAAGTAAAAATTTCTTCTTAAAAGCCTTCTTCTCATGACTGAGGGATTTTTGTTTTTCCTTAAGAAGGATCCAAGTTTGAAGTACAGGAAGTAATTGCACCTAAATACCTATAATCCACTAGATGGTAATAAGTTCTGGAAGCGCAACTACCTGTGTCTTGTTCCCCAACATGGCTGCAAAATCAAAGGCGTATGCCACTGTGGCATCCTACTAAACAGTACTTATGAAGACACAATGTCCCCAGTAATATCTGACAGTTTACACTGCTTATACTCTCTCTGTCCTTGGCCCCTATTACTGATTCATCTCCCATAGGGGCACTGGTACTCATACCTGTAACCCTAACTACTCGGGAGGCTGAGATCTGAGGATCATGGTTCAAAGTCAGCCCAGGAGTAAAGTCTTTGAGCTTCAACTTCCATTAACCAGCAAGAAGCCAGAGGAGGAAGTGTGAGTTAAGTGGCAAAGAGCCAATCTTAAGTGAAAAGGCTTAAAGACAATGCCTAGGCCCTGTGTTCAAGTCCCAGTACTGTACATAAACCCACAGATAGAAAATTAAACATAATGTATTTAAGTATATTCAAGAGAGCTTAAGGCATATGGAAAAACAATTCAGCTTATGGAATAGATCTTTAAGTCTTTGAGCTTTTATGTTCACATCTGTGCCAGGGATGCAAAAAGAAGAATTTAGTGGGAATGAAATCCATGCCACAATACTATAAACAAGCACTCTAAAATGAATAAAGAGAAGGAAAGTCAACCAAAGGACAAAGACTTTAAAATCCAACCCAAACACCTTCCTTTAGTAGTACGTTCATAAAAATTATTGGCCCTAGAAGTCCAACAATGAACTCAAATCACTTTTTGAATAACAGGCCACTGATTCACATTTTAACTTGCTTTTTCTTCAGTATTATTTCAGGAAGAACTCTTGATTTTCCATTCAAGACCATATGCATAGTCCAGGTATAACAAAATGCATTTTTCTTCTTCAAAAGACACATTTTTATGAGGCTACTGGAAAGTACATGGATCACAATTTTCCCCCAAACACCATCATTCCTCATTTATTTTCAATTGTCTGAAGTTTATCATTTACTTCTACTTTGACATCACCAACTGCAAAACCAAAATATTTTAAGCTGCATTCTGAATAAAATAATCTGTAGTTGAGAAATCCTAAAAAAAAATTAAAAATGCATAAGATAAAAGCACATCAGCTGGGCATGGTGGCTCATGCCTGTAATCCTAGCTACTCCGGACACCGAGATCTGAGGACTGGGGTTCAAAAAGCCAGCCCAGGCACTACAAGCGGCCATGAGACTCTTATTTACAATTAATCTCTAGAAAATGGCAAGCGGGGCTGTGGTTCAAGGGTAGGGCCATAGCCTTGAGCTGAAGAGCTTAGCAACAGCACCCAGGCCCAGAGTTCAAGCCCCATGCCCCACCCCCTCACATCCCCAAACAAAAGCGTATCTGAAAAGCACGTGTTTGTTTCACATCTCACACCTTTGGGAGGAAAAAACTTCTTGCTAGGCACTAACATATGGAAAATATGATGCCGCTCTCATAAAATGAATAGACCACCATGAGGAAAAAAGTTTTAGCCTCTCTCTGTATCTTCACTGTTGCTACTTTTAGTATAAGCACTTCACCTAAATTGTAAGACCACATCAGTACAAATTTTACAAAACTATTAAACAAGTATCATCTAGGAAGAAGTAGATAGCTTTCCTTTACACACAAGCTGTCACATTACACTTACTGTTTATTATTAGCAAACGGAGAACGTAGCTCATTGTTAATACACATTTAGAAAATAACCAACTGACCACTTTCTTTTCTACTGGCCTTATATTAATGCTACATGCATGTTTACTGATTCCAATTTTGTCATTGATTTATAGTTTTCTACTTCCATGTTTCAAATCACAGAAGATACTGAACAATGGCATGGAAAGAAATGAGTTAGATGTAACTAATCAAAATGCCACAGCAAAAAAATATTTAGCTCACAGAAAAGAAAAAAACACTTTTAGCTCTAAATAGGTGAAGAAGAAACTCAAATTCTCATGCAATTCAAGTAGTTTTTGTCTACATGACACGTTAAAATAGCAAGATACCTAAGACTGTTGGCCAGAAGTTTGGCCTAATGGTAGACTAGAAGACCGAAGTTCAATTCCTCGGTACCACATACACAGAAAAAAGCTGGAAGTGGTGCTGTGGCTTAAGTGGTAGAGCTCTAGCCTTGAGAAAGCCCAAGGACAGTGCTCAGGCCCTGAGCTAAAAGCTCAGGACTGGCAAAAAAAAACAAAAAAAACAAAAAAAAAACCTAAGATTCTGTTCTTCAGTGGTCTAAGAAAGTATATTCAAGGTTGTATCTTGAATTCTATTTAAGAAAAAATCTGTTTCATTTATCATTCTTAAAATGGAAGCTGCAAAACTAGGCATAAAAGTCATTCTTAGAGGGCCATTTCATTTCATTTCTTCAAAGGAATATGAATTGTGACTTTATGTATGAGTGTGTGTGCCAGTCCTAAGGCTTGAACTCAGGGCCTGGGAGCATTTTTGCTCAAGGCTAGCACTCTATTACTTGAGGCTAAGCTCCACTTTCAGTTTTTTTGGTGGTCAATTGGAAACTGAAGTCTCATAGGCTGTCCTGCCAGAGTTGGCTTTAAACCACGATCCTAAGATCTCAGCCTCCGTAGAAGCTAAGTATCACAAAAGCATGCAGCCATACAGCTATGACAGTTTCTATGAATAGAAAGGCCACAATTCCAATACACTCACTATCATAAATGACAAAGCTGAGACCAAAAACTTTGTCCAAGTTCATGAAGTTCACTACAAGCAGAAAAACTCATAATCAGATTGACTGTTAGCCATTTCAATGCTTAAATCTGTCCTGTCAATACTGAACTATTGGCCAACCAGTTGCTCATGCTTGTAATCCTAGCTACCCACCAGCAGGTTGAGATCCAAGGATCAAGATTAAAAGCCAGTTCAGGTACACAAACCCATGAAACTCTTACCTCCAATTAACCAGCAAAAAGCCAGAAGAAAAAGCCAAGCAAGAGCACAAGGCCCAAAGTTCAAGCTCCAGTACCAACATAAAAAGAAAAAAAAGGAACAAAGTGATACATACACCTCAGGCTCTTATCTTTAAAGTAACTAGAGAAGACTGAGATTTAACCGGCAAATATCAGTGTTTTGCAGAAAATAATAAGCAAAACAACTTTTACATAACTGTCATTGGTATGATTCAGATACCTGAACCAAGATTTAAAGAGGAAAACTTCAAGTATAGTAAAATTCACATTAGTATTGTTAGTCATAGCCAAGGCAAGTAGCACCTATGCTAATCACCTCTAATAAATTAATTCATGAGTAGCAACAGAATGCTCTAATTGGTAAATAGTAAATGATTGGTAAACTTCAAGATAAGCACAGACCTGGTAAAACAGGCATTCATATTTACATGATGCCTAAACTAGAAACCTATATGATATCCTAGAATGAAAATAAACAGTATTTTCTCGGGAGCTGCTATTTGAAGGATGTAAAATTATGGGCAACTTTCATTTTCTAAGCTACAGATTCCTGTAATATTTAAAATTTTATTATATTGCTATGAAAATTAACTGTTTTAAGAAAAGGAAATCTAGTAGAAACTCAAAAGGAAGTCAAAGAACACATTTTAGGATTGTATAAAATGGACACATACTAAGTAATAAAAATTGTCTAGAAAGTATATTGCTTGAGAATATAAACTAACAAATGAAGGAGATTTCAAAATCCAATTGAGCCAGGTTCAAGTACAAAGGCCTAGAATCCTAGCAATTCAGGAGGCTGAGATCTAAGAATCCTGTTCTGAAGCCAGAATGAGCAGAAAAAGTCCATGAGACTATTATCTCCAATGAGCCAGCAAAAAGCCAGAAGGGGAGATATAGCTCAAGTGCTAGAGTGCCACCCTTTAGCGGAAAAAAGCTAAAGGACAGCACTCAGGCTGTAAGTTCAAACCCTAGAACCAGCACACAGTAAGTATGTTATCTACTCCATTTGCACCTAAGCTGATAGAAGCTTATACGCTAGAGATAGTGTGCAAAATCCCAAAGCAGCTAGCCCCTCCCCATCACTGTTCCCCATAAAGGAATTTACAGAACCTTGTCTTGGGGACCCACATATAAATACCCAAGGTACTGTTGTTGGAGATGTTAGCATAGTGGTTAAGCAAGACACAGTAATGATATGGCAGCCGTTAAGTGACTTCTGAGGAAGACTTCCTGGGAAGAAGAGGAAATGGTCAAACACTGAATACACAAACAAGATTCTGCTCAGTTTTAAGGACAATTTTTAAAAAGGAATGAGACAGGAGAAGGGAAAACTTTGTTGGCCAGAGGCTGGGAAGGGCAGATGGAGGCCTACACTTCCCCAGGGCGCTTGCGCTGCAAGACTGTGTGCATGGGCACAAGGCCTGTGTGGCTCCACAGCCAGAATCTAGTGTTCTCCCAAGACAGTAGAAACACTGTGGACGGAGTGCTGCCGCTGAAAACCTGTGGTACAATGGGATGTGGCTGCTGACACACTGGGTATGGTAGTCACGGGAAGGAGGTGAAAGGAATGGACACTGTCCTCAGATAAAGAACTCTCTTGTTTTAGGAGCACTTCTTTAAATAGCCGCACTGAGCAGAGCAGCGGCCTCATTCTTCCTCCTCTACATATACCTGCCTCCCCAGCTCCCTCCCCCAGAACTGGACACACTCTCCTGTTGCATAGCTTCATCTCTCCTTCCTGTGCCACATTCATCCTATCCCACACAGTCTAAGAGTCAGATCATAGTGCATAAAATCAACTTGGATTTCTCGGTTACACTGAATGCAGTCTTTCAAATGTCTCATTAATGGTTCTACACTTGTCCCACTTAACAACTTCTGTTTCCCTGACGACCTAGACCCCCTCCCATCCTGCCCTAGTATTACAGTGGGGTGCCCACGGTTTATACCTATAATCCTAGCTATCAGGAAGCTGAGATCTGAGATTGCAGTTTAAAACCACCCCAGGCAGGAAAGTCCATGAGACTTTTATCTCCAATTAACCACCAGAAAAAGCCAGAAGTAGAGGTGTAGCTCAATCGTAAAGTGCCAGCCTAAAGCTTTGACATCAAGTTAAAAAAAAAAAACAAAAAACTGGAATCTCCACGTTGATACAGAAATATGAATCCTGCTTTTTTCTACATCACCCACAATTTCCAGAATTAGCATTAGTCATGACTATACATATATGCATACATATCCTACCATTACTTTTTTCCTATTCTTTTTCTTAGTATCAGTACTGGGGCTTAAACTCAATCTGTGGTAGCTTTAGCACTCAAGGCTGGCACTCTTCCACTTTTGGCTTTTGGGGGTGGTTAGAGATAAATGTATCCCAGATTTTTTTTTTAATTCCTCTTAACATGAATCCTCCACTTGTTATTTGACTTTGTCTTATTTTGTCTTTTTCCAACCAGACTGCAAATGCTGTGGGATTAGGAACTTCCTTTTCAGGACCTAGAGCAATACAGGGCATATAGCAAGTATTCAATTCATATTCTTGGATGAATGGCAGAATAAATGAATGAAGGACCTCACATACCGACCCTTCACTCCCCCAGGAATAATTCCTTTGTAGAGCCATGTCTATGAATCCCATACCATACAAAGTACAGTATTAAAAGGCACAGTACTATACACTGAGAGAAATTCTTTTTTTTTTTTTTTCCATTGATCATGGAACTTGAACTCTGGGCATCTATGCTGTCCCTCAACTTTCTAGTTCAAGGCTTGCACTCTACCACGTAAGCCCACCATTTCTGGATTTCTCACAGACTTTCATGCCTGGGCTAGCTTTGAACCGCAGTCCTCAGATCTCAGTCTCCTGAGTAAGTTAGAATTACAGGCATGAGCCACTGGCACCCAGCTGAAATTCATTTTCTTTAGTCTCCATTAAGTGACTTATTCTGAGCTTTTCCTTGAGATATACATACTGCCAATCATACATTTAAACCAATGCTGGGGCTTATGCTCCCTTGGCTGGCTTCCTCATGACTAGTACTCTACCACTTGATCCACGTCTCTGGGCCCAGCGTTGTGCCGATATGTGATGGTATCTCTCAGATTTTTCTGCTTGGGCTGTTCTGGAACTGTAGTCTTGCAGGTCTAAAGTTCTCTAAATAGCTGAGATTACAGGTGTGAGCCATTAAACACAGTGACTATTAGAACAGTAACATACTTTGACATGGATCACTTAAGAGTGTTCCCCCTGGGTTAGGAGAGTGGCCTAGTGATAAGAGTGCTTGCATAGTATGCATGAAGCCCGAGGTTTGATTCCTCGGTACCACAAATACAGAAAAAGCCAGAAGTGGTTGTGTGGTAGAGGGCTAGCCTTGAGAAAGCCCAAGGATAATGCTCAGGCCCTGAGTCTAAGCTCCAGGACTGGAAAAAAATGAAAAAGTGTTTTCCAGTGAAGACCAATTACATAAATGCCAAATGATTAACAAAATATAAAGAAAACTTTTAGTTATTTATGATGATATATTATAAGCACAATTTAGTCATGCCTGAGTCTCTGTAGTATTATAAATCCTAATTCTTGTCAAGTCAAGCCTGTATGACACAAATTAAATATTCCTGTTGAAAAGCACACCTGCAGAATATCTAACACATAGTCCTATACTGCATAAACCTGGAAAATATAAATCACTCCCTTACTTAAGATACCTATACCTTTATTCATCTTTTTTCTACCTAAGAGTTTACTCACTCCCTAAAAAAAACATTTTTCCCTAATTTTCTAAATTTAGAGCTATAACAATAAAGACCAAATTAGTTGAGAAATTCTTCTCTTTAAGAAATATTAGGTCAGCAGGAGGGATCACTACCACACTGTTGGTGGGAGTGCAAACTCATTTAACCACTATGAAAAGCAGTTCCTCAAAAGACTAGACACAGAGCTCCCCTATGACCCAGCAATCCTACTCCTTGGCATTTACCCAAATGTCCAGAAACAAGGACATACTAAAGCCACTAGCACAACAATGTTCATTGCAGCACTACTTACCATAATGAAGATATGGAGCCAACCCAAATTCCCCTCAGTAGATTATTAGATCAACAAGATATGGTATTTATACACAATAAAATTTTATGCTGCTGTCAGAAAGAATGACATCCCCCCATTTGTAAGGAAATGGAAAGACTTGAAGTAAGCCTGACCCAAAGGAACATAGGCTCAATGGTTTCCCTCATTGGCAATAATCAGTACACATCTAGGATTCTCCTAGCAGCGGATTACACTAGCACAAAACCTAGATACACGAGATCATATATGATGAGGCTAAATGAAAGGATCTCCAGGATATGGAAACAAGAGCTTTATCTTGTGTGATTGTTGTTCTTAATGTACTATGTTATTCCTCTTCTCTGTTGTTGCCCTTTGGTTAATCTCATATTGTTACAGTATCTGACTTTGTTACCAGGCATATTGTATATACGTTTATTTATTTGAAATAGGAAAGGGAATGGGGGAAAACTAGATGAGGGGGGGTGAGGAGAGGGAAATGGGGACAAAAACATGAGAAGGGGTATCAATGTGTGAGAAGTAATGTGCCTTCTATCTGGCAAATATAACTGTAACCCCTCTATTAATTATAATTTTAAAAAAAGCAAAAAAGAAATATTAAGCCAGGACTATAGCAAATAGTAGATCAAATTACCTAAGGAACAAAAGGCACATGGTATCCTTAATATGCGGTTATTAAATCCAAAGTGTACAAGAGCGAGGACTCAATAACTGCATACCCAAAGCTATGGACATGGTAATGGAAATACAAACATAACTATATAGACAAAAAAAACCTATGACTTTATAATCATGTTTTATTTCATAAATTGATATGTTTCTATGACATACAAACCATTAGTCTAATTTTGATTAAGTTCTAAATACTAAGTCCCAGAGAATGTAATTAGAGATTCCCTCCTTGAACAATAGTTTGTTAACCTTGTCATTTAAAATATGATGTAAACATAAGCCATATAATTAATGATTGTTGTTCTTAAGGTAGTATGTTATCTTTCATCACTTCTACTGTTCCTTGGTTATCTCATATTGTTACACTATCTCACTTTGTTACCAGATATCGGATATAATTGTATTTGGTTATCTGAAATTGGATAGGGAACGGAGGAAAACAAGATGAGTGGTGGGGGAGGGGGGAAGGGAAATGGGGACCAAGACATGTGAAAGGGTATCAATGTATGGGAACTAATGCACCATTTATCTGGCAAATATCATTAATTCTATTAATATAATTAATTCTATTAATTACAATAAAAAATATATTAAAAAATAGTAGGTCAAATTAAAATACATTTTTCCTAAATGTTTCTGGAATTAATACACTAAACAATGTCCACAGTGAACAAGGAGAAGACAAACTTCTCACCTTCTTTCCCTATATCTGGCTCTGTGTGTGTGTGTGTGTGTGTGTGTGTGTGTGTGTGTGTGACAGAGAGAGAGAGAAAAAGAGAGAGAGAGAGAGAGAGAGAGAGAGAGAGAGAGAGAGAGAGAGAGAGAGAGAGAGAGAGAGAGAGAGAGAGAGAAAAGAGAGATTGGTTTGAGCTAAAGAATCTCATGGATGGGGCTGGGAGTTTGGCCTAGCAGTAAGTGCTTGCCTAGCATGCACAAAGACCTAGGTTCAATTCCTCAGTACCATGTACTTGGAAAGCTGGAAGTGGTGCTGTGGCTCAAAGTGATAGAGCCCCAGCCTTGAGAAAGCCCAAGGAGAGTGTTCAGGCCCTGAGTGTCCGAGCCCCAGGACTGGGGGGGGGAGGGCGGGGGGGAAGAATCTCACGGACTTTCTGCTCAGACTAACTGCAAACCTGAATCCTCAGATCTCAGTTTCCTGGGTAGTTTAAGATTACAGGCATGAGCCACCAGCACCTGGTTTCTGAATATGTCTGAAGGGAAAAATCATTCTAAGCAGAGAGATCTTAGAGTAGAGAAATTTCTTTTAAAGACAAAGAAAGAGGGCTCGGGAATGTACACCAGATCTTATTTTATGTGACACAGTTATCAAATAAAACCTTCCTACAGCCAAGAAGTTCACCTAAATTTATTGTTTACCAGTTTAAAAAAATATATAGTTGGGATGAACTTCTGAAGTTACTTTGGGATGAGAATGGGAATTCATGTTGGGATCTTACCCAATTTATACGTTTTAAAGGACACTCTGCTAGTTTAAATAAAAACACAGGGATCTAGCAGACCTATCTGTAATCTTACTTTCTTAGGAAGCTGAGATCTGAGGGCGAAAGCACAAAGACAGCCTAGGCAGTTAAATCTGTCTTATCTCTTAACAGCAAAAAGCTGGAAGTGGACCTGTGGCTCAAGTGCTGGAGAACCAGCACCAGTCTTCGACAATAAAGCTGAGCAAAAGTGTCCCTGGCCCTAGTTTAAGCCCCCTACCAGCAAAAAGAAAAGAAATGAAAAGAAAGAAAAAGAATGAGCAAGTATATAAACAGGGAGGCTAACGAAGGAGACTGTGGTAAGGATTCAGGCAAAAGACAAGCACTGAACAACTTTAAAAATGCTAGGGAAGAAAAACAGCAGAAAGTAAGGGTGCAGGTAGGGGCAGTACTATCAGGAATGATGCGAAGGAAAGTTGACATTAGAACTATAGTATGTAAGGAAAAATAGCAGCTGTGTATCTGAGGAAGAAGAACTCCAAATACAGAAATTAAGCTAGCTAAAAAGCAAGAAGGGATCGAAGACGGCAGGCTTTGGTATCATTTCTACAACATGACTTTTTGTGTAGGATTCAGGGCAGGGAAATGACATGGTACCTGTAAGTGCTACACAGACCTCTGGCTAAGCCATGGGCAATGGTCTGTAAGGGAGGTACAAAAAAAGCAGGAAGAGTAGTTAGAAGATTCTTCAGGATTCCAAGAGAGAAATAATGGTAGTGGTGATTACTTGGGTAGAAACCTGGATAGGGAAAAGTCTGAATTGAATAAAGAGAGAAGTAGATTTCACCTCTAGCCATTACAAAGGTGAACTTACATGTGGCACTGGTGACTCTTGCCTGTAATCCTAGCTACTCAGGAGGCTGTGATTTGAGGATCACAGTTTGAAACCAACTCAAAATTGTCTGTAACAATCTTATTTTCAATTAACCAACAAACAACCAGAAGTAGACCACTAGCCTTGAGAGACAAAGTTAAGCAAACTAGAGTGCAAGGCCCTCAAGCTATATGATCACACACGTGTGCGTGCACACACACACACACGCACGCACGCACGCATGCATCTCTCACAGAATCATACCATGGTGATCCAATTCCATTCATTTCACCAATGCTGATCAATATTTTACCACTTATTTAAGTACTATATTGCAAAGTCAGAAAGTATTTACTGAGTACTTCCTGATATTAAAGCTCGTACTTCATCCAAAGTTCTCAATTTTAATTTTACCTGAAGTTCTTTGTATCTATCTTGAAAAGAAATGGCCTCTTGTTGCTTTTCTTTTAGAAAGTCTTTTTCTAAGACACTATGCTTTTCCATCAAAGATTCCACATCCTAGAAGAAAAATCCAAGCACAAATTTTGTAAGCATTTGAAGGGACAGAATAAACAAACAGTACCAAGGAAATAGTTTTTAAAGGAGATTCATATATATATATATATATATATATATATATATATATATATGACTTGTAATCTTATTCAGGAGACTGAGATCTGCAGATTTGAGGTCAAAGCCAACCAGGGAAGGAAAGTCCTTGAAACTTGTATCTCCAATTAGCCATTAAAAATCCAGAAGTATAGATCTAACTCAAATGGTAGAATACCAGTCTTGAGTGAAAAGCTAAGGGGATAACCCACAGGCCCTGAGCTCTAATACCAGCACAAACAACAACAACAACAACAAAGTACATATGTAGAACTGGAGATTTCTTCTTCTTCCTTCTTCCTTTTTCTTCTTCCTTCTTCCTCCTCGTCTTCTTCCTCCTTCTTTTTCTTGTCAGGGGCTTGAACTCAGGGCCTGGATGCCGCCCCTTAGGTGTATTGCTAAAGGCTGGTGCTCTACAACTTTGAGTCACAGCTACTCTCCCAGTTTTTGAGTGGTTAATTGGAGATAAAAGTATCATAGACTTTCCTGCCTGAGCTGGTTTGAATTACCATCCTCAGACTACTGACCCTCAGGTGCCAGAGATTTCTTACCAAAGATTTTTTTCAACTGATACTCTGACATGGCTCATTTCAACCTAAACCTAAGGAAAGACACACCATCTTTTTTTCTTCCAATTAAGTTTTTCATCAGTTTTGGGCTCTTTTAAATCGCAAGTTTTCTATCATTCAGACATTTTATCTCCTAGGCAAATGTAAACAAACCTTTTGAATTCTCTTCTTTTCTTCTTCAGACACTTTGAGTTTAATCTCCAAGCTAGAAATTTTTTCCTGAAGCTCTGTGTTTGATACATTGGCGCCAAGATCATCAGACCCATCCACAAGAGCAAGTGTTCCATTATTCGTCTCCTGGGTCAGAGCCAATGGGAAAAGGGAGATGTCCAAATGGGTATGTGTTGACTGCTAGATAAATATATATCAATACACACACAAGAGGGGAGGGGAGAGATAGAGAGAAAGGAAAAGAGAAGAGGGTTAATAATTTTAAAAAATCTAAAGAGCATCAGAAACCATATTTGAAAATTAAGCTGCAACAATTATTTGAAATTACTTCCTCTTAAGTCAATCGACAGAAGACTTCTAAATGTTATAACACCTTGATCTTTGTAGTAAGAAACTAAAGTTCCCCATTTTATTTTTTAAAGTGTTTTTTTTTAATTTTTGTCATTAGTGCAGTTGAAAGCTTAAATTATTTTCTTCTACCAGCTTTAATATTTTTAAATTTATTATTTTTAAATCGTTATACAACTGGATACCTTTTAAAATTTTTTATCATTACAGAGTTTCAATTCAACAAATCGATTTATGAGTAAAATGATCTTGATCAATGTGACCCCTTGTCTCACTAAAAATTTTATTAGTTGAAAACATGCAATTCAATATAGACATATCTGATACATAAAATTTCTTAAATATATGCCTAAAAATCTATTAATACCTTAAGTTAGAAAATGAGGTGCACATTTATCAGGAATGCAAGTTAACCATCACCTTACAGCAAAACAAACAGGTTACTAAATTGTGTATAACACTGCAGAAATCAAATTGGAACTGTAACCCCAATGCCTAGCACCATATCAAGCTCAGTGAGTATCAGAATGAACAGACTCTATGAATGCTGTCTATGTTTGCACCCTAAAACTGAAACAAATGCTCTAGTACTTGAAAATATGTTAGCACTTGCTGAAAAGACAGGAAATTATTTCACCTTTCGGAGTTGAAGACGTTAAAAGCAAAGCTAAGTTCATTTTCATACATAAAAACTAAAAGACTATTTTGGTAATAACAGCTACTTAAATATTTTTCAGTTAATATTTTAAAATATTTTTCAGGGCCAGGAGCATGGCCTAGTGGTAGGGTGCTTGCCTGGCATGCATGAAGCCCTGGGTTCGAGTCCTCAGTGCCACATATACAGAAAAGGCCAGAAGTGGTACTGTGGCTCAAGTGGTAGAGTGCTAGCCTTGAGAAAGAACAAAGACAGTGCCCAGGCCCTGAGTTCAAGCACCAGGATTGGCAAAATAAAATAAATTTTAAAATATTTTTAAACTGTGCCACAAAACTCTTATTTTTTTTAATTCAAGATAATAGTTTCAACATTAGAATATTTATAACTACAAATATTTCTTTTAGGAAAGCAAGTTGAAAAAGAAATTATAAATCTATCAAACAGGTTGAAAAGCCATAAATGAATTAAATTAGAATAGGAGTTCTTATATAGGCAGACTTTCCCTAAAATAGGCTATCTTGCTGAATGCCAGTGCTCATGCCTATAATTTTAGCTACTCAGGAGACTAAGACATGAGAATCAAGGTTCAAAACCATCCTTACTAAGAAGGTCTGTGAAATTCATATCTTCAATGAACAAGAAAAATACCAGAAGCAGAGGTATGACTCGGGCAGTAAAGAGCCAGCCTTGAATGGATAAGCTAAGAGACTGCACCCAGGCCCTGAGTTCAAGTCCCAGTATCGTCACACACAAGAAAAATGACACTGTTATTACTTGTGCTTGAGGGACAGGGTGACTGTCGATGCTGGTGTCTGAGTGTGTGTTCTCTGGTGAAGAGAGGAGTACATCTGAAGACAGGCAGCTGGTCGGGGGAGATGCATGTTCATGATCCAGAACGATGTCAGAAGAGGCTGCTGGAAGGTGGACTGCAGATACTAAAAAACAGCACAGGAAAAGAAACAGGATGTGTTATACCAGAGAGTATAGACAGAAAAGTAACAGGGGAAGGGAAAGTAATAAGATTGAAAAAATCAGGGCCTTTTGACTTCCTCAGAGACCATTATACAAGTCGAAAACCAGGGTTTCTAAATTAACATGTGCTTTCCAGGCAAAGAAAATAGTTTCACTGTATCTTACTGTTTATATGCTAACACTGCCATGTTTCCAGTTCAGAGAAAAGAATCATACCTAATACCTATTCATTCAGTCCAGAAAAGGAAAACACACACACACACACACACACACACACACACACACACACACCCCAGAATGCCTTGCCGGGCCATGCCCAGGCCCAGGCCGATTACCAGGGAGACAACTACAGAAACAGATGTACTCAAAGACATGGGGACCTTATGACCCAGCAATTAAACATTGTTAACAATAAAATGAGCAAGGCAAAAGAAAATTATCCTTTTGATTAAAAGATCTTTCCTGTTAATAGTCTAAATTTAAGCTTGCTGGATAGCTTCTTCAGAAAAATAAAAGCTGAAACATAATTTTGAAATTAGTTTCACAAAAATCCATTATTATATTGCGATTAGCATTCAAATAAAAAGGTCATGAGCCAGGCTGGATAATTCATAGCTGGATAGCCTATAACACTAGCAATTTATGAGGCTGAAATGTAAGGATCAGAGTTTCAAGTCAGGCCAGGCAAGAAAGTCTGTGAAACTCTCATCAATAATTAACTACCAAAAAAAGGCTAGAAGTGGAACTATGGCTCAAGTGGTAGAGCATTAGCTTTGAACAAAATAGCTCAGGGACAGCGCCCAGGCCCTGAGTTCAAGCCCTAAGACAGGCACACAAAAACAAAACAAAAGGTTCTGAAAGCAAAGCCAGTGGCCATGTATGAAAGAAAAAAAAAAAGATCGATAGTTTTCAATATTTAAATAAATTTGAACACAGTGTCTTGAAACTGAAGAGGAACTTGTAGACACGGCCTTTGTCCAAACCACAGAGACCTTCACTCCACATTGGCATCAGTGGCAACGTCAGTGTAGATCTACCACAAAGTCTGGAAGGCAGCTCACAGCGGAGATGGCATTGTTCCCTGAGAAAGACATTTAGGAGGCCATGAAGTATGAAGAAGCTAAAGACTCTATGACCCTCACTGACTCTAGCCTATTATTGAAGTATCTTATATGCTTGTACTATGTGACAATATTGTGACTATAAATACTATATGGCCATATCAAATAATGAAGAGATCCTAGCTTCACCAACAGATATTACTCAAACACAGAAAAATATAACCTGAATGTGTATTTCTTTGTTTCTAAAATTCACTCACATTTTTTGAGACAGAATACTTCCTATCTGAAAATATTTCAACTTAATTATAACAAAAATATACTTAATCAACTTTGTTGCTGTTACCTGTACTCAGGGCCAAGACATTGTCTCGGAGCCATTCTGCTTAAGGCTAAAGTTCTACCACTTGAGCCACAGCTCTGCTTTTGGCTTTTGGCTGATTAACTGGAACAGGAGGCTTGTGGACTTTCCTGCCCAAGCTGACTTCAAACTGCAATCCTGAGACCTCAGCACCTAAGTAGCTAGGATTACAAGTGTGATCCACTAACACCTGGCTACTAGTAAACTTAAAAAAAAGAAGTATCTAATAACTAAAAAAATAGCCCATCACAATGAGTAGGGTCTGCTGTGACTCAGCATGCTGTGGGCTGAGGGCACACTCCAGGTATCCTGTCACCTAATGAACGGGCAGAGTGGCCATGGAAGTTTAAATAGGCCAGGAATATTGTCAGCACAGTGTTGCTATTATTCTAGCCACTATTAAAGATTCTTTAAAAGTCTTGAAAGAGAATTCATTGTATATACCACAGAACTGAGAAAAATAAGGGGTGGGTTGATGGGAGGTTAAAAATGTTGAAGGGATGACATAAATCATGATGTATTCTGTACATAAACTGCTTTGTCAAATGGCAAAAAAAAAACCTAACCTAAAAATTAAGAACAATAAGGGAAGGAGTGGGTGAGAATGTTGAAAGGGATAACAAGATGTACTCTATTCATAAACTACTTTGTTGAATGGCAACTCCTTTGTAAAACTATTTGAAAAAAGGAATGGTTATTTAAGGTAATAAAGGCTTTTAGACTACGATCCTGGATCCAAGAAATGCCTTATAGTACCATCTACTACCGAGATACTTGAACATATGTGCTGTTCATGTTTACAGCTATACTCTCATACTACTGTATGTTTCCGTGTCTCACATTAGGGATGGGAGGAAAGAAGATGGGCAGAACACATGGGAAACAGGACAATGCAGAGAGAAAAGGGAAGGAGGAGAAAAGAGCAGATTGATGAAGAAAAACAGGAGAGGGGAAAAGAGAAGACAGAGGGCAAGGAAGTTGAAAAAGGAAAAGCTGAGAGAAGAGGAACAAGAGGGAGGGAGAAGAAGAGGAAGAGAGAGGGGAATCAGGGAGAGAGAGGGGAGAGAAAGAGATAGACGAGAGGAGAGAGAGGTAGAAATGGAAGAAAGAGGAAACGAGGGGACCCCACGCCACCTGAGAGCTTCAGCTATTTATCCCTTTTCCTTGTAACCAAACTAGAACAGCGTCTAGCTCATCTTGGTTTCCCTCATCCTTGTCACTTTCACTCCCCTTGTCCTCTCTGTTGGTGCTAACTCAAATGACCACTCAGCTCTCACCTTCCTCCACAGTCCTGAGCCCCGATGGCCACCTCCACGTCCCCTGAAAGCCCGTCCTAGTACCTAGGAAACTAGGATCCTCCACATTTACCCTACCATTTTAACTCCTGTCGTGCTTCTCTCAGGCTCTTTCTCCATGAACCGTCATGTTCCCTTTATCCCTCCTCCATGTTATGGCATTATCTAGACACTCAATTGTAGATTAGCACTTTCAAAACCCATTCTTAAATTACCATCTATGTAACAGCGACTACCAACTTCACCTTTATAGCCCAAACCTCTCCACATCCGGCTACTTAACTGTACTTACCTTATTGGCAAACAGATCCATTTAGATGTCCAATGGGTATATTACGCCTACTAGCATTTTATAAAGCCCAGCTTTGCCTCATGCTTAACTTCTCAGTTAAAAGCACCTCAATGAACACTGTGCTTGCCCAAGCCAGAAATGATACCAAGCTAAGTACTAAGCTCACTCCAGTTACACTGTGCTACTAACATTCCTTGATTAGGTCATACTGTGTAACACTACTGTGACCTCACAACATGACTGCCAAGTTAAAAATCACAGGAATTCAAGTCAAAAGTGGATCTAGATAGGAGCTAATATCCCGCTGTGCAGCCTTCAGCAACTTTATGTAAATTCCCCTAAGCCAAAGTTTCCTCCTCTAAGTTGTATGTTTCTCAAAAGATTTACACAGTTTAAATAAGAGACTACTACAGAGAGATGACTTAGCTCAGTGACAAGCACATTAAATTCAAGAGCACAAGGAAATGGATCAATAAAGTTGGCATTTGGCAATATGCACAAGAAGGTTCTCTAAACCTAATTACTCAGAAGGCCAACATCTAAGGATCTAAGGATCAAGAAGTCTGAAGCCAGCCTGGACATGAAAGTCACTGAGATTCTTATTTCCAATTAACCAGCAAGTAGAGGTGTGACTCAAGTGGTAGAGCACCAGCCCTGAGAAAAAAAGTTAAAGGACAGCACCTAGGCCCTGAGTTCAACCCTACTCCTGGGTGAGAACAAAAAGAACAGCTTCAATGGAAACTGTTGAGCAATAGGGATTTCTGGGGAGGGAAAAAAAAAAAAAAAAAAAAACACAGGCTCAGTTAAGGGTGGAGGGATACTAAGACAATGAAATTAGGCTAGCAAGGGTGAAACAGGGTAAATATGGTTAGCAAAGGAAACCATTTAGTACTGAAGTCGTATTAGGAAGGTGAAGGCAGGGTGGAGGAGTGATGTAGGAAGGGGTGAGCTGCTGGAATACATCTACAGCTACATGTAGGTAAGTATGCTTTGATGGATTATATGCATGGTATGAGGAAATATCTGGCATGTAGCTAATGTATAAAGTACTTTTAAAAAGGAAAAAGAAATAATCTTTACTAGAGGATTTACACATATATATCTAACCTATCGTATTAGAAATTCTTTTTTGAAACACCATGCATAAATGTTTAAAATCCTTAAATGAACTTCCTTTTCCTGTAAGCAATTACCTGTGAAAATGAGTCACTATTCTCTCCACCTGGAAAAGACACACAAAGTAATACAAGAGGTTCCAATCTTTGTGTTCACCTTAAGAACACCCAATAAACAGCCCAGTCTATCAAGGATATATGTATCTGAAAAGCCACCAAGTATCCGAAATGTATCATTTTAAAGAAGCAATGTGTGCCATTCTGGTGCAGAATGGTAGTGGTGTAGGTGAGCCCAGATAAAACAGTGGGGCCAGGCCCAGGGCAGGCGGCCCAGAAAGCATTCTCCATCCCTCTGCACATGCTCAAGAACATCGAGAGTCATCCTGCACCAAAAGGCTTCGATACAGACTCTGTCACTGAACACACCCAGGAAGCACCAATGCACTAGCAGAGCTCCTGTGGGATTACACCATGCATAAGCTTCCTGCCACACGGAGACAGAAAGGAACAAACTGCTCCTAAGCCAGAGGACAACGCTGTACAAGAACAAGGCAGCCCAGAAGAAGTGGAAACTTACGGCACAACAATAAATATAGCATAAATTAAAGGCAAATAAAAAGTAATAATAAAGAAATCATAAAATGCTTCATTACTGTCAGGCACTGGGGGCTCACACTTATAATCCTAGCTATTTGAAGGCCGAGATCTGAGGATCATGGTTCAAAGCCAGCCCAGGCAGGAAAGTCATGAGACTGTATCTCCAATTAAGTACAAAAAAGTCTAAAGTACAGGAGTGGTTCAAATGGTAGAGAGCTAGCCTTAAGTGAAAAAAAAAACAACACAAAGCTCAGGGACAGTTCCCAGGCTCTGAGTTCAAGCCCCAGGACCAATGCTCCTCCCTCAAAAAAAAAAAAACCTTAATTACTACAGAAATGTTCAGTTTCTATGTTAAAAATATTAGAACATAAGACTTTTCCATTTTCAAAACATTAATTTTAGTGTCCACTTTCATGGTCTTACATAGAAATGTTAATATTACTTACCAAACCTGTAAATATATCACTCTAACTTATAAGCTTCTGAAATGTGGCTTCAATTAGCCTTAAGAAAAACAGATAAAATATCTCTAAACTTTAACTTCCCATCAACCTTAGCAGGTAAGCAAAACAAAATTATCAAATTAAACTCTAAAGCAAGAAAAGCTGAAATGATATCCATAATAATGCATATAAACTTTCAAAACTATGTACATAGCATTCTAAAGATAGACATAGGAAAGCTTATAGTATGGATTGTATTACACCATTTTTTGTTACCCTACAAAAAATCTTAACTAGTATTTGCAATGGCGAACAGTGAAGAATTATTCTAAATAAATTTGACCACCTAAACTTCTACACTTTCAACCTTGAAACAACACTGTACTTTTATAAAAATTAAAATTCACTGGGTCCATGAACTTAAACGTGATTCAAACTCAAGAATCTAGTAACCGAGAATGGTGGCTCAAGCCTATAATCCTAATTACTGGGGAGAAGAGAACAGAGATCAAAAATGATGGAGACTCTCACACCCAATAGCTGAATGCTGTGGCGAGTAATGATTCCAGCTACAGAGGAAGCACAGGGCTGGGCGCAGTGGCAAGTGCCTGTCATCCCCAGCAACACAGGGCCAAGTCAGAGGATTGGAAGCCAGTTAAGGAAGTAAGACCTGACCTTTAAAATAACCATTGCTAACAACCAAATGGTAAAACCAGGCCCCCAGTGATAGTGAGCCTGCTTCACAGGCCCAAGACAGCAGGAGGGAAAGGCGGAGGAAGGGGAAAGAGAAGAGGAAGGGGGGGGGGGAGACAATAAAAACCAAGTATCACCCAGATATTTGAATAAGGCAAAAGCTATAATCCCTCACTCAAGTTCTTTACAACTCCCTAGCTGCACAGAGACCCATGCAATGTACATGATTCAGACATGAAAATGTGAATAACTTTCTAGAAGTAAACAATTCTTATACTTCTCACAAAGAAAGAAAATGACTTACTTTCTTCACACATTCATGAAGTATGATGGCCTATTTATTTGATTTTATTAAAAGATATACCAGAAAGCAAACTTTTCTACTTTACATCTATTATCATCAGGATAAGCAAATTCTAAATAGGACTATGTTTTGAAATTATGGCCTACAACAACGTCTTTCTTTAAAAAAAAATAAATGAAAAGTTAAATGACTCATATGAACAGATAGATCTAATGACATAAAGATACCAAATGTTCTTCACAATAATCAAAACATATAAGCTTATGATTTACATAGTTCATGAGGCAAGAAGAATTCCAATGCTCGTTCATTTGACATGTCATCATTTTTAATGAGGCCACAGCATATACTAAAAGAATAAGCACAACACTCAGACATGACTTAAAAATAGACAATGATCAGAATCTACCAAGTAACAACGCTATAGCTACACTTGGCAGAACAGTGAGTTTCTTTCCCTTTCAACAAAAATAAAAATTGGGCCTGGAGTGTGGTGTAGCAATAGAGTGCTTACCTAGCACACACAAAGTCCTGGTATTGTTTCCTTGGTAACCGATATACAGAAAAAGCCAGAAGAGGTGCTGGAGTTCAAGTAGTAGAGAACTAGCCTTGAGAAAGCTCAAGGACTTGAGCTGATTCAAAACTTTGGAAGGGTAGCAGGGAATAAAATTAACCCTCAAAAATCAACCGCCTTCATCTATGCCAACAGTGAGAGGAATGAGGAAATAATCAGGAAAGTAATTCCTTTTGCAATAGCTTCAAAGAAAATAAAGCACCTAGGAATTACCTTAAATAAGAATGTAAAGGGCCTTTTTGATGAAAACTTTAAAACCCTAAAAAAGGAAATTAAAGCAGAACTGAGAAAATGGAAAATCCTCCCATGCTCCTGGATTGGAAGAATCAACATCGTGAAAATGACAATCTTGCCAAGAGCTATCTACAAATTCAACGCAGTACCCATCAATATCCCAATGGCATTCTTTAAAGAAATAGAACAGGCAATTAAAATTTTCATACGGAATAATAAAAGACCCCGTATAGCAAAAACATTTCTTAGCAGAAAGAACAGCACAGGAGGAATTTCAATACCAAACTTTATTACAGAGCTATAATCATCCAAACTCTATTACAGAGCTATAATCATCAAAACAGCTTGGTACTGGCACAAGAACAGGCCTGAAGACCAATGGAATAGAACTGAGGACCCAGATATTAAACCACAGACCTATGACCACCTAATCTTTGACAAGGGAGCCAAAAAAATAGAATGGAAGAAAGACAGCCTCTTCAACAAGTGGTGCTGGCAGAACTGGTTAAGCACCTGCAGAAAACTAAAGCTGGATCCTTCTTTGTCACCTTGCACTAGAATTAACTCCAAATGGATCAAAGACCTGGAGGTAAAAGCTGACACACTGAATACTTTACAAGAAGGAACAGGAGATACACTAGGCCTCCTTGGCACAGGTCGAAACTTTCTTAATAAAGACCAAGAATCACAACAAATCAGAGAAAGGCTGGATAAGTAGGACTGCATTAAACTGCAGAGCTTTTGTATGTCAAAGGACATAGCTAGTAAATTAATTAGGAAGCCTACAGAGTGGGAGAAGATCTTCACCAACCACACAACGGATAAAGGCCTCATATCTAAAATATATCAACAGCTCAAAAAACTGAATCACCCCAAAACTAACCTCCAAAGAAACAACCATCGCATTAAAAGATGGGCCAAAGACTTAAAGGGAATCTTCTCTGAAGAAGAAACAAAAATGGCCTATAGACACATGAAGAAATGCTCAACATCTCTGGTCATAAAAGAAATGCAAATCAAAACAACTCTAAGATTCCACCTCACTCCAGTTAGAATGGCCAGGATCAGGAAGACGAATAATAACAGATGCTGGAGGGGATGTGGCCAGGAGGGATCACTACTACACTGTTGGTGGGAGTGCAAACTCGTTCAACCACTATGGAAAGCAGTATGGCAGTTCCTCAAAAGACTAAACAAATACCACAACTTGTTGATCCACTCATCAACTGAGGGACATCTAGGTTGGCTCCATATCTTTGCTATGGTGAATAGTGCTGCAATGAACATTGTTGTGCTAGTGGATTTAGTATGCCCTTGTTTCTGGATGGTTGGGTAAATGCCAAGTAGTGGAATTGCTGGGTCATAGGGGAGTTCTATGTTTAGCCTTTTGAGGAACTGCCACACTGCTTTCCATAGTGGTTGAACGAGTTTGCACTCCCACCAACAGTGTAGTAGTGATCCCTCCTGGCCACATCCCCTCCAGCATCTGTTATTATTCGTTTTCCTGATCCTGGCCATTCTAATTGGAGTGAGGTGGAATCTTAGAGTTGTTTTGATTTGCATTTCTTTTATGACCAGAGATGTTGAGCATTTCTTCATGTGTCTATAGGCCATTTTTGTTTCTTCTTCAGAGAAGACTCTCTTTAAGTCTTTGGCCCATTTTTTAATGGGATGGTTGTTACTTTGGAGATTAGTTTTGGAGTGATTCGATTTTTTGAGTTGTTGACATATTTTAGATATGAGGCCTTTGTCCGTTGTGTGGTTGGTGAAGATCTTCTCCCACTCTGTAGGCTTCCTAATTAATTTACTAGCTATGTCCTTTACCGTACAAAAGCTCCGCAGTTTAATGCAGTCCTACTTATCCAGCCTTTCTCTGATTTGTTGTGATTCTTGGTCCTTATTAAGAAAGTTTCGACCTGTGCCAAGGAGGCCTAGTGTATCTCCTATTCCTTCCTGTAAAGTTTTCAGTGTGTCAGCTTTTACCTCCAGGTCTTTGATCCATTTGGAGTTAATTCTAGTGCAAGGTGACAAAGAAGGATCCAACTTTAGTTTTCTGCAGGTGCTTAACCAGTTCTGCCAGCACCACTTGTTGAAGAGGCTGTCTTTCTTCCATTCTATTTTTTTGGCTCCCTTGTCAAAGATTAGGTGGCCATAGGTCTGTGGTTTAATATCTGGGTCCTCAGTTCTATTCCATTGGTCTTCAGGCCTGTTCCTGTGCCAGTACCAAACTGTTTTGAAAATTATAGCTCTGTAATAGAGTCTAAAGTTTGGAATTGAAATTCCTCCAGAGCTGTTCTTTCTGCTAAGAAGTGTTTTTGCTATACAGGGTCTTTTATTATTCCATATGAAATTTTGGATTGCCTCTTCTACTTCTTTAAAGAATGCCATTGGGATATTGATGGGTATTGCACTGAATTTGTACATAGCCCTTGGCAAGATTGTTATTTTCACAATGTTGATTCTTCCAATCCAGGAGCATGGGAGGTTTTTCCATTTCCTTAGTTCTGCTTAAATTTCCTTTTTTAGGGTTTTAAAGTTTTCATGAGAAAGGTCCTTTACATTCTTATTTAAGGTAATTCCTAGGTACTTTATTTTCTTTGAGGCTATTGTGAAAGGAGTTACTTTCCTGATTATTGCCTTGTTCCTCTCACTGTTGGCGTAAAGGAAGGCAGTTGATTTTCTTTTTGCATTTTTTATTGTAATTAGTAAAAGGGTTACATGATATTTGCCAGATAGAAGGTGCATTAATTCACATACATTGATACCCTTTCACATGTCTTGGTACCCATTTCCCTCCCCCCCCACACCCCCCACCCGTCTTGGTTTTCCCCCCTTCCCTATCAAATTTCAAATAACCAAATACAAATAAATTCAATATATCAGATAACAAAGTGAGATACTATAACAATATGAGATAACCAAGGGACAGCAAAGGAGATGAGAGACAACATAGTACATTAAGGACAACAATCATTCGTTATATGGCTTTTGTTTCAATATCCTGGAGGTCCTTTCAATTAGCTTCATACTATATGGCCTTATGTATCAAGATTTTGCTCTATTGCAGATCTCAGGCAGTTGATTTTTGAGGGTTGATTTTATAGCCTGCTACTCTTCCAAAGTTTTGAATCAGCTCAAGGACCTTGGGAGTAGAGTCTATAGGATTCTTTAAATACAGAATCATGTCATCTGCAAAGAGGGAGAGTTTTATTTCCTCTTTCCCTACTTGGATCCCCTTTATGCTTGCTTCTTGCCTTATTGCACTGGCTAGGAATTCTAGTACTATGTTAAAGAGGAGTGGAGAGAGTGGGCATCCTTGTCTCGTTCCTGATTTTAGAGGGAATGGCTTTAGCTTTTTGCCATTAGGTATAATACTAGCCGTGGGTTTGTCATACACAGCCTTTATTACATTGAGGAATGTTCCATGGATTCCTAGTTTCTCCAGAGCTTTTAACATAAAGGGGTGTTGGATCTTGTCAAATGCCTTTTCTGCGTCTATTGAGACAATCATGTGATTTTTGTCCTTGCTCCTGTTGATGTGTTGAATTATATTAATTGATTTGCGTATGTTGAACCAGCTTTGCCTCCCTGTGATGAATCCTGTTTGATCATAGTGTATAATTTTTTTGATGAGTTGTTGTAGACGGTTGGCCAGTATTTTGTTGAGAAGTTTTGCATCGATGTTCATCAAAGAAATAGGTCTATAGTTCTCTTTCTTTGATGAATCTCTGTCTGGTTTGGGGATGAGGGTTATACTGGCTTCATAGAATGAGTTTGGTAAGGAACCTTCATTTTCAATTTCGTTGAAGAGCTTGAGGAGTATTGTTGTGAGCTCTGCTTTGAAGACCTTATAGAATTCAGCTGTGAATCCATCTGGCCCTGGGCTTTTCTTAGGTGGAAGTTCTCTAATTGCCATTTCTATTTCAGAGCTTGAAATAGGCCTGTTGAGTTGGGTTAGTTCTTCTTGGTTCAGTGTGGGTATGTTAATATTGGCTAGGAATTCATCCATTTCATCTAGATTCTCAAAACAAGTTGTGGTATTTGTACACAATGGAATTCTATGCTGCTGTCAGAAAAAACGACATCGCCCCATTTGTTAGGAAATGGAAAGACTTAGAAAAAATCATATTAAGTGAAGTAAGCCAGACTCAAAGGAACTTAGGCTCAATGGTTTCCCTCATTCGTCATAATCAGTAGAAACCTTGGGCTCTACTAGCAGAGATCTGCAATAGAGCAAAATCTTGATACATAAGGCCAAATAGTATGAAGCTAATTGAAAGGACCTCCAGGATATTGAAACAAAAGCCATATAACGAATGATTGATGTCCTTAATGTACTATGTTGTCTCTCATCTCCTTTGCTGTCCCTTGGTTATCTCATATTGTTACAGTATCTCACTGTTATCTGATATATTGAATTTATTTGTATTTGGTTATTTGAAATTTGATAGGGAAGGGGGGAAAACCAAGACGGGTGGGGGGTGTGGGGGGGGAGGGAAATGGGTACCAAGACATGTGAAAGGGTATCAATGTATGTGAATTAATGCACCTTCTATCTGGCAAATATCATGTAACCCTTTTACTAATTACAATAAAAAATTTTAAAAAAAGAAGACTAAACATAGAGTTCCCCTATGACCCAGCAATTTCACTACTTGGCATTTACCCAATCATCCAGAAACAAGGACATACTAAATCCACTTGCACAACAATGTTCATTGAAGCACTATTTACCATAGCAAAGATATGGAACCAACCCAGATGCCCAGATCTTGTGTGGATCAACAAGATGTGGTATTTGTACACAATGGAATTCTATGCTGCTGTCAGAATGAATGACATTGCCCCATTTGTTAGGAAATGGAAAGAATTAGAAAAAATTATATTAACTGAAGTGAGCCAGACTCAAAGGAACATAGGCTTAATGGTTTCCCTCATTTGTCGTAATCAGTAGAAACTTTGGTCTCTCCTAGCAGAGATTTGCAATAGAGCAAAACCTAGATACATAAGGCCATACAGTATGATGCTAAATGAAAGGACCTCTAGGATATAGAAACAAAAGCCATATAATGAGTGATTGTTGTCCTTAACGTACTATGTTATCTGTCATCTCTTTTGCTGTCCCTTGATTATCTCATATTGTTACAGTATCTTATTTTGTTATCTGATATATTGGATATATTTGTATTTGGTTATTTGAAATTGGATAGGGAAGGGGTGGAAATCAAGATGAGGAGTGGGGTGAGGGGGAGGGAAATGGGGACCAAGACACGAGAAAGGGTCTCAATGTATGTGAATTAATGCACCTTCTATCTGGTGAATATAATGTAACCCATCTATTAATTACAATAAAAATATATGAAAAAAAAGAAAAAGAGAAAGCTCAAGGACAGTGCCCAATCCCTGAGTTCAAGTCCCAGGACTGGCAAAAGAATAAAAATTAAAACTAGACACTAATTAGTAGATTCTGTGTATAGAGAGATATTGATGTTGATGTTGATGTTATTAGTTTTGCTTTATTTATATCTTAAAGCTTGTTTCCAAATATATATATAAAAATACAGGGTTGAGAGTTTAGCCTAGTGGTAGAGTGCTTGCCTAGCATGCCCTAAGACCCGGGTTCAATTCCTTGGTACCATATACATAGAAAAAAAACTGGAAGTGGTCATGCTCCAGCGGTAGAGCTCTAGCCTTTAGGAAATCCAAGGACAGTGCTCAGGCCCTGAGCTCAAGCCCAGGACTGGCAAAAAAAAAAAAAAAAAAAAAAAAAAAAAAAAAAAATATATATATATATATATATATACACACACCTCATCAAATACCCACAGAAAGCAATTAAAAGTATCAGATAATAAAGTACAATAAATAAGAAGTACAAACTACACAGGTAAAAACTAAGTAAGCAAATTAACAGAAAGGTGAGCACATTTTTGCCTTGAGCACATTAGACTTTAAGACTATAAACCTTGGACTGGTTTTCAATACAACAAGGGAGAAGAAAAAAGTTTGTATCCTACTCAAGTATACTATTTCATAAACGCAGGATTCCAAATAATTACATTCTTTTTTTTTTTTTTTTTTGCCAGTCCTGGGTTTGAGCTCAGGGCCTGAGCACTGTCCTTGGGCTTTCTCAAGGCTAGAGCTCTACCACTTGAGCCTCAGCACCACTTCCAGCTTTTTTCTATGTATGTGGTACTGAGGAATCGAACCCGGGTCTTCATGCATGCTAGGCAAGCACTTTAACCATTAGGCCAAATTCCTGGCCCCATATAATTACATTCTTAATAATAAAGTGAGCAAAAAAATAGCATACTCTTCCTTAAAGTCAAGGAGGGGTAAAAAGTGTTATATATACCAATGTGCTAGGACAGGAAAGTGGGGAAAAAGGAGGAAGGAGAAAAGGAGGAACAGGGGGAAAGAACACTTTCTAAATATGAAAGCACCAGATAATTTCAAAATGAACAAAGCAGAAAGAGAAACATAGTGAATGGTATAGAACATGAAAGACCAAACAGGGAGCTAAGAGAAGGGAGCAGGAAACTAAAAAGAGAAAACTGAAATTATAAACTCAAAGGACAAGCTTTTCATCAGCTTATCAATGGTGAAAATAGGTAAAATAACAGCTGGGTACATCAAATGTAAGGATAGAAAAAATAAATACTGAATTCTAAAAAACCAGAACTAACTACTTATTGTCAGACAGAATTTTAAAGGAAAAGAAAATCCAGAGACATAAAAAACAAGACTACAAAAACAAATTGAGAAACATAGTGATAAAAAGTTGAATACAAGCTGGGCAATGGTGGCTCACACCTATAATCCTAGCTCCTCAGGAAGCTGAGATATAAGGATCACAGTTTGAAGCCAGCCAGGGCAGGAAAGTCCCCATAAGACTCCTTTCTGTAAGGAACCACTCAAAAACCAGAAGTGGCACTGTGGCTCAAAGTGGTAGAGTGCTAGCTAGCCTTGAGCAGCAAGGTTCTAGGACAGTGCCTAGGCCCTGAGTTCAAGTCCTACAACAGACAAAAGAAAAGGTCAATGTAAAAGATACTGTATATATGAATGTGCCTGGTAATAGAAGCGCAAAGCACATAGAAATGTACCAAATAAACCTACTGTCATTAAAACATTTATAACATCTGTGTACTGTGATCGCAGATCTCAGCTTCCTGATGAGCTAGGATTACAGGCATGAGCCACCAGCACCCGGCTGGAGTAAGAAAAATTTTAATGAGTTCTGCTCTTCCTCAAACAGCTCTTGCCATGGAGTGTGTCTCATCAAGTCCCAAGAATGTGCATTAACTACTTTCCCTGGCCAGAAAGTAAGAATACAGCAAAAACAACTAGCAAAACTCTGAGCTTGAGAATTAAATAACTCAGGAATTAGTTCATCTTAAAAAAGAAATGCCAGGCTGGGAGTTGGGCCTAGTGATAGAGTGCTTACCTAACATGAACAAAGACCTGGGTTCGATTCTTTGTACCACATACATAGAAAAAAGCCAGAAGTGGTGCTGTGGCTCAAGTGGTAGAGCGCTAGCATTGAGGAAAACAGCCCAAGGACAGTGCTCAGGCCCTGAGTTCAAGCCCAGGACTGGTAAAACAAAAACAAAAACAAAAAAACAAAAAAAGAAAGAAATGCCGCTGGGCGCAGTGGCTCACGCCTGTAATCCTAGCTACTCAGGAGGCTAAGATCTGAGGATCAAGGTTCAAAGCCAGCCTCAGCACAAAAGGACCTGAAAATCTTATTTCCAATTAACCTCTAGAAAACAAAAATGGGGCTTGGCTCAAGGACAGGGTGGTAGCCTTGAGCTGAAGAGCTCAGGGACAATGTCCAGGTTGAGTTCAAGCCCCATGAAACACACACACACACACACACACACACACACACACAAGAAATGCTTCCATTGTAATTGGATGATTTTTTGTGTGTGTGGCAGGATGAAGTTACATTAATAAACAGAAGGAAAAACTACCACCTTCAATATTTGTTTCTGAAAAAGGTCAAAATTAATGATATATATTTTTTAATACAATTTTGGCAGTACTGAGTAGGCCTGAGTAGGATCTTCCTTTTGCATTTCTTCACATCACTAGAGACAACAGGCATGGACGCTTATCTCAGTTCAGACACATTTGATCTCACATCTGCCCCAGTTACAAAGTAATCACTGCCCTCATTCACTTTCAGTCTCCCTCATTATAGGATATCCTGGCACATGAAGCTTTTGTTTAATATAACTTATTTGTTTGTTTCTTTGTTCCTCCCTGGGACCCCTGTTGGTTGTATATAATAAATATTGATTGGATGATGAAAATAAATAATCAACTAAAGAAAAACAGAAGTGGTCTCCACCCATAAATTCAAACAGGGTAACAATGTGTAGGAATAGAGCTTGTCTCTAAAATGACAAAGAGAAACAAAATCCATAAGCTTCAACATATCCCATCAAAGCTAACTACTTGTATTTACACTGTCCATAAAGGAAATGCAAATCAGAACACGTATGCAACTTCATCTCATTATAGTCAGAATGGTCACATTCAAGAAACAACAGAGGCTGGTGAGGATGTAGAGCCAAAGGAATCTTAAAATGCTGTTGGTAAGGCTGCAAACTATGGCAACCAAGACAGAAGTATGGAAGCTCCACATGATACTAAAGGAATATCTACCCTACACTACACGACTTAGGTTCACACTTAGACCTCCATCCAAGCAAATGTACGCTGGGAGACGACGGAGGCACCTGCACCTCTATGTTCACTGTGGCAATATTCCCAACAGCCAGCTCTGCAGAGCCCAGACGCGCTACAATGGCTGAATGGAAGAAACTCGCTGAAGTTCGTTGCGTTAGGGGGCAGGTGTGGTGGGGAAGCAAGGAAGATGGAGGGAAGGCTCTAATCAGCATCTATTGGATGGACATGTGAAAACATGTATAAACAACCTTGTATAATTAATTGATGCTAAGAAATAAACTGAGTGCAGTAATTGAATATTGGAAATGTTCAAACAGCTCTGTGTTAAACAGAACTAAAACTTCTTCCAAATTGGTAAAAAAAAAATACTTACTGAATCATCTTTTAATCACTTTCCTCAAATGAAAAACTTGACAAATATAAAATTATCAAAACTTCTGTCTTATACAAACAAAATTTCTGCATAATTAAGTTTAGGAGTTTAGATAAATTTTGCTTATTCCCTTCTAACACATCTCTCTACACCCCAAAATACTTTAGGCAGTCTCTGTGGTATGTGACCCAAAATGACTTGGCCTGGTCCACTGGCAAAAACAACCTATCTAAAGAGGTCCACTATACAATTAACCTTGGTTACATTCACTTAAGAAAAACTTTTTTGTTTGAATTTTAATTTCAATGAAGAAAATTTGTATGAGGGAATTACTTAAAATGATCATCACACACACACACAACACACTCACACACATACACACAAGGCCAGGAGAATCATACAAATGAGAGCAAAAGTCAGGAGTGTGATTTTAAATGTTTTTGATTGTGCCCAGTAGCAATACTTACATCAAAGACAAGTTTAAACAGGATTTTATAAGTACAATTAACTTCTATGATTTATACAGAAGGATAGCCTAATAATAGGAAGAAACACTGCACATTCGATGCAGAACTCCAGAACTCCCAAAATGAGCAGACACTAAATGTTCAGATTCCAGCGTGAGGATTTTATGTGGTAGTCTGTCCGCAGACCTCTTACTCATCTCTTAGAAGTACAATACATTCATGAGTTTTCTACAGTTAGATATAGCTGTAATGACTTTCAAAGTTCTAATATTAAATGTTCTATTTCAGATGGGCATACTAGTGGTTCTAATTGGGTACTACTGTAACTTGAAAAGAAATCATCTGCCCAAGAGTCAAGTTGAGCATCTGGTGCTCAGCGCAATGGTCACCAGAGGCTGTGGGAGGTGAAGGATGATGAAGGTTCTAATCTCACCACCGGATGAAACCAGTTCTGTGTTCGCAATCTGAGTGAAATACTGGAAGGTACTGGATACAAGAACAGAGATCCAGCTGAAGAAAATGGATGACTAGGAAAGGAGTACCCTAGAATGTCTGCTAATTCCTTACCTTCTTTCTTCTTCCTTTCCCCCACCGCCTTTCTCCTTCCCCCCCTTCATTCTTTCCTCCCCTTCCCCTTTTGCCCTTTCCCCTTCCTCCTCCTCCTTTTCCTTCTCTGTGGTGGGCAGTTTGTATCTACATAATGTATTTCATGCACAGGTAAAAAAATGCTAGAGCCAAGGACTAAAATTTCTGAAGCCTTGAGCCTCTTAGAAGTTGACTTTTCTCAGATATATATTTTTTTTCTTTTTTTTGCCAGTCCTAGGCTTGAGCTCAGGACCTGAGCACTGTCCTTGGACTTTCTCAAGGCTAGAACTCTACCACTTGAGCCTCAGCACCATTTCCAGCTTTTCTCTATGTATGTGGTACCGAGGAATCAAACCCGGGTCTTCGTGCATGCTAGGCAAGCACTTTAACCACTAGGCCAAACTCCCGGCCCCTTTTCTCAGATATTTTATGAAGGAGGCAGAAAACTAGTGCAAGGCTATTATAACCAATGTTGCCATGAACATTATTTTACACATTTTGGGGTAAAGCCATACTGAGGTTTGACCTCAAGGCCCACACTTGTTAAGCAAATACTTCATGACTCCAGGCCTTATTTTACACATTTCTTCTTAAAACACAACTAAAGAATATTTCAAACTACTATACTAGTACTAATTGCTCATGCTCAGTTTAAGAAGACTTTTTAATTTACCCTCACTCTCAACACCACCTCTTCTACATGACTTTAAATAAGAAATTCTCTAATTGAGAGAAATGTGCCAAAAATACAAAATTATTCTCATTGTAAAAAAAGAAAAATTGAGTAGAAAACAGCTGCTTACATAAATACAGGTATGCTGACAAGAATACCAGTTAACCACTAAAATTAATGTAAAGAGCTACAAGTGTTTCTACAGCAATTTCTCTGAGTTACAATGGGAGAACAATATATAATACAGTAAAGAAAAAGACCACATAATTTTTCCATGCTGGAAGATCTCTGAAAGAAAGAAACAAGTTTTTTTCTAGTTCTGCATGACTAGCTGTATCAGGAGAGTAAAACAAGAGAGATTTTCATTGCATAGCTTTATATTGTCCTTTCATGTTGTATTTCTGTGTTTGTCTATCAAAAACATAAGAGTAAAATGTGTGTTCTGTATGGTCAAAGAAGTATGATTCAGAAGGATAATTAAAGAGAAGTATACATATGGCATAAACATCTTAGATAAGGATTCAGATATACTGAGCCATGTACAGTAAAAAAAACTTGTTGCAAATTTGCTAATTTAGAATTATAATCATAAAGATTCCAAATACTGTTCTTATATTAAGAAAGACATACTGCCATACTTTCATTTCCAGTAATATACATAAAGACTCAACAACATTATTTTTAAATTATCTTATTTGTCTACAAACATATTCAAAAAGTCAAATATCAATGGCTCATACCTATAATCCTTGCAACCTAGGAGGCTTAGATATGAAAATTAAGGCTCAAAGCCAGCCTAGGCAGACAAATCTTTTCTCTTCAATTAACCAGCAGATATCGTAAATGGTGGTATGACTTACATGATAGAACGCCACTAAATAAGCCAAGCAAGAGCACAAGGGCACAGTATCACGATCAAAAAAAGGAAACAAACAAAACAAAGTCCTAGAAAGCACACTACAGGTATCTTGTGGAAAAACAACAACAAACAACTTGGTAGTAGAGCACTTACTTGCCTAGCATGCATGAAACCCTGAGTTCCATCTTTTTTGAAGCTAAATTTTAAAAAGAACGAATTCAGAATCCGATAAGAAATAGAGCTGTATAAATTACTGCATCCCAACTGGAAACTGATCATTAGAATGCAAAGGCAGGAATAAATTTCCCTTAAGTACTATGGTGTATAGCTATGTTGTTGATGGGGTTTTATTTGGGGGGAAGTACGGACACGTGCACATGTGCACTGGTATTGGGGCTTGAACTCAGAACATGGGTACTGTTGCTTAGTTTTTTGTTCAAGTTGGCACTCTAGCACTTGAGCCACAACCCCATTTCTGACTTTTTGGTAGTTAAACGGAGATAAGATTTTTCTGCCTAGGCTGGTTTTATAAACCACAACCCTCTCATCTCAGCCTCCCAAATGGCTAGGATTATAGGTTAAGCCCCTGGCATACAGCCATAGCCATGTTTTTAAAAACAGATGTAAGCCGAGCCTGGTGGCTCACTCATGTAATCCTAGCTACTCAGGAGGCTAAGATCTGAGGATCCAGGTTCAAAGCCAGCCCAGGCACTAAAAAAAAGTCTGTGAGACTCATCAAATTAATCACCAGAAAACCAGAAGTGGTGCTATAGCTCAAGGGGTAGGGAGATAACCTTGAGCTGAAGAGATCAGGAACAATGCCTAGGCCCATAGTTCAAGTCCTATGACCAATGGGAAAAAAAAAAGAATGTAATTTATTACATTAGTACTGTGTCAAGTGGATGGAAGCAGTTGAAACTAGATACCATGATCTACCCAGAAAAAACTGCTCAATATTAAAAGTGTTAACTGGAATGGAATGGAACAGAATCAAAAGGTGAAGAAAGAACAGAAGAATAAAATAAAGTGAAACCCGGGTCAGAACGCAAAACCTGGAGAAGTGCTTGGATATACGGAAATCCCTCAGATTATCTAACTGGATTTCAGAGAAGTTACACCACTGAAGGTAGAATCACGGTTCCTCACTTCACAGTCACGGCTATGTGACCCTAAGTGACATTATAAAGCTCTTTAGGGTTATGACAGGCATCGCTGCACTGTTATATAGCCCTATCATATGAATCAATGAGAACATGAGCCACTCTTAATTACTGATTCACAAAGCATTACATACCACACATGGAAGCCTTGGGTTTAATTCCCAGACCTGCAAAAATACAAACAAAACAAAAAGACTAATAATTCACTATTTACAGAAGCCATCATTTCAGAGTTGGTTTAATGAACCTGATTCCAGAACAAAACAAGGTAGATTAACAACTACTGAAGGTGGGGGGGGGGTGCTGTATGTAAAATTAGGAAATAGAAAAAAAGGAAGCTTTAAACAATCTTCCATTCAAACAATCTGTGTAAAACACTAAAGAATGATTATCTTCTAATGGAAATCCAGTGTGTGTTCTGACAAAAAAAAAATGTGTAATACAAATACAAAGTGGAGAAAAGAAAGCTTTTAAACATTATGCTTGTTAAAACTGCAGGTATGTGAATATATAATGAACCACAAGTTTCCTTAATGTGTGTAAACCACAGATGAATCTGCAAAAAAAAAAAAAGTGTAACACTTTTTCCTCAAACAAAAATTTGTAGACTCAGGTTCTGAGCTTTGCATAGATATGTAACACAGATTCTCCTGGAAAAACAGGGTTAGCAGAGGCCGGAATGGGGTATTAATAAAATGACCGATTTGCTGTCCTAGGTTTTCCTGGCCAGGAGAATGGAGAATAGAAAAATTGAACCATGAAATCAAAAAGGCATCTGCCTTCCAGATTCTCTCTGCCAATGTCTTAAGAAAAATGTTTGAACTTTCCTGTTGGCTTTGTATGCAAATAGCTCGGGACGCAAGGTGAACCACATCTAAGTTATTTGATCCAACATCTGCTGGTACAGTTCCCATGATTCCTTCTCAAGGGTCGGCCTGTGACAGGCACTTCAGTCTGCCCTCTGTATAAGCTGTTTTGAAGGAGCTAATTTGGATTAAAGTATCTATCTGGATCACTTGATGTTTTTCCCTTTGATGGTCAATGCATTCTAATGTGGTCTGTGTAGTCCTACAAGAAAACTTAAAACATTATTGGAAAGGACAGTATTCAAGGTTTTGCCTCCCACCTCGCCTTCTAGACAACTTACATTTGTACACTTGAAAGTAAAAAGTGAACAGTCATTCGCCTTTAAAACAGCACCACCCACACTGTACAAAACAGCAACAGTACAACAGTTTCTGAACCAACAATTGCTATCAAAGAACTGCAGCTAAAGTTACTGGTTGGAAGTGCTTGCCAATGCTAACGACCATGTACCATGGAACATTCTGCCTTTTGAGGGGGCAGCTTTCATTCAGCATCACTGAAAACAGAAAGAAATCTAATATATATAGTACACTTATAAATATGTGATGACCAAAGGATGGAATGGTGAAAAGCTCAAGAATTTAAATAAATTCCAGGAATTCTATGCCTTTGCCATAAGAAAATATGATGTGAACTTTATACTGTTACTGAACTAAGACTAGCAATCCTTAAAATTTTCATGGTCAAGTAAAGAAACTTGCCTTGAAAGGTAAAAATGTGCATCACTGTATAGGTACACTTGCATCTGTAGACACATACATGAAAAGCAGAAAATAGCCATTAACTTTTAAACTTCTCTGCACTTAGTTCCTAAAAAGTAGAACAGCAGCAATCTTAAAAATACCTGAGAGACCTATGCAGAAACTAAATCTAAAATATACAGACAGGGGTATGATAAAGTATATAGGACTCTAGGTGTCCAAACAGAGTGAGAACCATGAAGACATACACCGTGTGGAAAATAAGCTATGCAACTTGTGGACAGGAGGAGAGAGAAACTGGGGGAAAGTGAAGGAAGCGGTAACTGTCCAAACAGAAATATACTTATAAAATGGTAAACCTCTGTACATCACCTTGATGATAAAATTATATTAAATAAATTTAAACGCATCTAAATTTAAACAAGCAAGAAATATTTTGAGAACAAACTAGATCACAACAATTTCAACAAACAGGACATTTCAAAGTCAAATATTTACGAGTTTTTTCCTAAAATGACTATAAAACTCTAAACTTTGTTATACTATATGACATACAAAGTTTGAAATAATTTTCCTTTAGAAAATAAATAAATTAGAAGATATAGGAGGTAAGAAAATTAATATTACTGTGCTATACTGAACTACATTTGAGCCTAACTTCTAATGTTACCAACTGACATACAGGAGAACATAAAGTTAGAATACTATTCAGAATTAAAAGAAAAGTTTCTGACAATCCTACATGAATGAACCTTTAGAATATTATTCTAAAGGAAATACACAGTCACAAAAAAAAAAAACCACATGATTTTGCTAAATCAGTCAGATTCATACAAACAGAAAGCATAATTCTGGTTATGAGGAATGAGGGAGAGGAGAAAGGATGGGTCATCTTGAATGGGTACACAGCTCCGGTTTTACAGGATATTACACTAAACTGCACATGTGACATAATGAAGATGATAAATTTAGTGATATATATTTGAACTCAATTTTTTAAAATATGCACTGACATCAGCTAAGTTCTAAGCAAGTAGTACAGAGATAAAATTATAAAAGTACCTCAGAGGAAACAGTTGAGGAGACACACAGAGAACAAATTTAGAAAGTATTATGTCATTCTGTAAAAGACGAAGAAGGCTGGACTGAGCAGAAGGGAGATAAGGGGGCGTGTTAAAGAGTCAGGAAGAATGGCAAAGGCATGGGATATTAACCAAGAACACCACATGGATGGGATATTAGCCCACAGGCTTCAAACACCATAGCCCTGGAAGGGAGGATGCAAGGTGAAACGAGGATACAATGGAACACAATACCGAGGGAAAGGTCTTAATACAAGCAATTCTTCCTCTGCCCTGGAGTCTCTGCCCATTAACACTTACCTCAACTTTCAACTGCCTGGCTTCCTGTTCAGAGGCCCCAAATATCCCCAGAGGATGCTCGCTCTGTGCCTGGAACACCCTGTGCAAGTGGGTCCCCCTCACCCCACATCTGGCCCTCCATCCTGTGCCATCATCACATGTTGTAGGTATCCTTCTTCTATTAGATGCTTGGAGCCATTATATGTATGTGTTTGCTGTGTGCTTGTTTCTCACCCTTCTCCCACTGGGATATAAGCTTCCTAAAATCAGGACCTGAGTTCTGTTTTGCCCTGTATTCCCAGCATGAGTTTTCAATCAATAAATATTTAAAGAGAAGAAGGGGAGACGTGGGGGAGGAGAGCGCAGGGGAGAGGAGGGGTAAGTCTTTTTTTGGACAAACTTTCACTGAAATAAACTAACAAACTCCACATGTTTCTGGAAAATAAAAGTGAAAGAAGCTGAAGATTTCATATTAATTCGCTTTCCAGTTCTCATGGTAAGCAAGGCATGAAGACAAATATCACAGGTGAGATGCTGTACTGTAATGAGATATAAAACTACAAATAATTGTAGTAGTCAATAATACTCTGGGCACTGGTAGCTCATGCCTGTAATCCTAGCTACTCAAAAGGCTGAGATCTGAGGATTGAGGTTCAAAGCCAGGCCCAGCAGGAACGCCGCTGCAGAGATTCTTATCTCTAACTAAAAAGCCAGAAGTGGAGGCATGGCTCAAGCAGTAGGTAATCAGCCTTGAGTAGATAAAGCCAAATGAAAGTGCCAGGCCCTGAGTTCAAGTACCAGTATCAGTAAAGTCAAGATACATTTTAGCCATCTTAGAGTAATTATTGAAGATTTCCAAGATGAATACATGTAGGGAGAAATGGTCTTCTCAATTATCGTGGAATTTATTATTCCCACCACAGAACAAGCAACAATCAAGCAGAGTTAACTGGATCTACTCTAGGAATCATACAGAGACCACTACTGAGCTTTGACTCTGGGGAGGCGTTGACCCACCATGAGCACTGCCAGCATTTTACAGCGGCCACTGTGTAAATGATGCTGAGAGAGTGAAAGCATTGTCTTGAGGATTACAGAATATAAGCAGACACTTGCAGAGGTACACTATCCTGCTGAGCTCAGTATTATATAATAATTAGCCTGGAAAGCATCATTTCCAAGTAGCCAGCAAAAGGGTAGAAGTATGTCTCAAGTGGTAGAGTACCAGCCATGAGTAAAAAAGCTAAACAACAGTGTGAGGTGCTAAGTTGAAGCTTTGATACTAGTACAAAACAAAAAAAGTACAAAACAACTGAAATGGAATCTGAAAGACTGAATTTCATCCCTAAACATATTTATTAATATTAAAACTCAACACTTTTTCAACTATCCAAAAAGCAGAACAAGGCTGTGCTTCCTACTCCACAATAAACAAGCTGTCAACACACTAAAATTCCTAGTGTGCTAGATAAATGTAATTATTGCCCCACTGCCTCCCTCCCTCTGGTTTCCATTGTCATCCTAACGTGTTCACTGACTCAGTTACTCCTCCATTCACTCATTTTCTCCATATTTATTTACTCTGAAAATATTTACTTAAAGCCAACTATAAGCTATAAAGAGGATCAAAATCCAGGCTAGCATAAGAAGAGAGAGAGAATATATTTGAAAAGTAACTGTAGTGAGAAGTGATGGGTCTGGTTCAAGTGACACAGTGCTTGCTTGCCTAACAAACATTAGGCCCTGTGTTCAAACCCTAGCACCACCAAAAATATGCATATACCTCGAGAGAGCAAGAGATCAAATCATTTTGATTATGTAATATCTACTCCAATAAAACTTATAATCCAATATGGAAGTCACATAATAAGTTCCACAAAGATTTGAGAAGATTCCCTACAGAAAGTTCCCAGAAAAACAAATATTAAAGCAAAAGATAAAACACTAAAGGAAAAATAAACACAATAGTGTGAAATGGAAATTGGAGAAAGAGACGGGAAGCAGGGAGAATTTCAGGCAGGAGAAAGCAAAAGTAAGCATGTAAACTACATCACTCCTTTTTTTCTTGGTTGTACGTTGTTGTTCCACTGGGTTTTCAGCCTTTTATATCTTTTCTCACTGTCCCATATCTGCCTGTTGAAATCATCTGTGTCTTTCAAAGGCCAGATGAACAATATAAATACCCAGCCTGAAGGGGAATACTGACTCACTCATATCAAGCATCCGATACACACTTGCTAAATGCACAGATGACAAAGTCATCATTCTTTTTTTTATATATATTTTTTTCATATACTTTTATTGTAATTAATAGAAGGGTTACATGATATTTGCCAGATAGATGGTGCATTAATTCCCATACATTGATACACTTTCACATGTCTTGGTCCCCATTTCCCTCCCCCCCCCCACCCCTTATCTTGTTTTCCCCGTTCCCTATCCAATTTCAAATAACCAAGTACAAATATATCCAATATATCAGGTAACAAAGTGAGATACTGTAACAATATGAGATAACCAAGGGACCGCAAAAGAGATGAGAGATAACATAGTATATTAAGAACAACAACTAAAGTCATCATTCTTTCCCCAACAATTAATGTGCCTCACACTGCAAACAGGCATGGGCCTGCCTTTGCCCTTGAGGTCAAGATTAGGAAGTGTTCTATCTGTTTCCCTAATCTAAGAGAGTGCTTCCCTAACAGAAAGTAATTAGTAAATAATTGTATGGCCAAGAATTGTAATAATTTGGTCTCCTGAACTTCCAATGATTTGACCAAAAAAAATTTAGCAGGGCCAGGAGTTTGGTCTAGTGGTAGAGTACTTGCCTAGCATACATGAAGACCCAGGTTCAATTCCTCAGTGCCACATACACAGAAAAGGCTAGGAGTGGTGCTATGGCTCAAGTGGTAGAGCTCTATCCTTGAGAAAGCCCAAGGACAGTGCTTAGGCCAGAAGAAAGAAGAAGAAAGAAGAAGAAAGAGGAAGAAAAGAAAAAAATTTACCAAGTTCCAAATATTCTGTAGACATGAATGAGTTCACTGGAGAATTGTAAGTCTTCTAAGAAATACACCTCAACAATGGAATTCATTTTCATACTTAATTCCTTTAATGGCATGTATGTGCTAGAAAGTGAGCTCAATGCCTCAAACATGATATCTCTATCCCAAGCCCCTGAGAACCTATTTTTAATCTAAATATTTCTGAATGCTTTTATTACAAGCAATGGTAAGTTATTTTTAGAATGCAAGAAGGATACCTGTTAATTAATGAGCAAAACAACCTAAAACAAGTACCTAGTACTTAAACTTCCTAAACCAAGATTCACTTTTAAAATGGAAATCACACTGCAAATGTCTTTGTGGGTTCCTATTATTTTTTAGAATCAGGCTTCAAACTGCATCATGGAATTTATTTTTGTTTATACTGCTCTTGGTACTTGAACTCAGGGTCTGAGTACTGTCCCTGAGCTCTATAGCTCAAGACTAGTTAATGTTCTACTCCTTGAACCACACTTCTACTTCTGACTTTTTGGTGGTTACCTGGAGAAGAGTCTCACAAACTTTCATGCCAGGTTGGGTTCAAGCCTCAATCCTCACTTCTCAACTTCCTGAGTAGCTAGGGTTACAGCACCACAGGTAACCAGTTTTTGGTTAGATAAAAAAAAAAAAAAAGCCTAGAGATTCAAGTCTGGGCATTTCAATTTCCAGCTCAGAAAAGGTGAAATGAAAACAGGCTTTAACAAAAAGCAAAAGAGTAAAATACTAAGAATACTTCCTAATTGCTATGCATCAGTACCTGTAGGAAAAGCAGCCCAAGGAATAGCAGGAGATGTTGTTTGGGTTTCACCACTTTCTCCATCAAAAGTCTCTGCAGCCTAGAAGCAAAAGCAAGATAGTTTGAGAAGGTCTAAAAAGTAGAAACGATGGTACACCCGGCACCATGACCAAACATACCACACAAGTGAATGCCTAACAAACATGCCGCTGCTCCCTCCTCTGTCCTCAGGACCACAATGCCTAACCTCTCCTCCCACTACATGCACCCAGATCCTATTATCTTCAAGTGAAAAATGGTGAAAATTTTCATATATATATATCCATCACATTTTCACTTGTGAATTCTGGATCGAACCATCCTAATTTATCTCACCACAACACTTACCTATCTAGGTAGAAAATCTATGTAAGAAGGAAGATCACAATTCACCCTAGCATATGAAAAAGTGACAGACTCTATCCAAAGAGTAACTAAAGCAAAAAGAACTGGGGCATGGTTCAGATGCCTGGCTAGCCAACATGATCAAACCCCAGATCCATGAAAAATATGCTTATACATAGAGACCCAAACATCTTATGTAATTATCCAAAGACCGAAGATTAATCTTAAAAAAAAAAAGTAGGATCCCACTCTGTATCTTCTTTCCAACATTTTTCTGACATTTTTCAATTAAACACACACATACACACACACACACACACACACACACACACACACTTCAAAACAGTCAATTACTGAGTGCTGAATCTGTGGTAAGAATAAGAGGTTTTCTGAGAATCAGATGACCCAGTCACTGCAAAATTATTACTGAAAATTAGACCCCTGACCTTGATTTGTATTTTACTCTGGATGTCTCATAAAAGGAACTGAATGGGGCAATCTGCCACAGAAGTGCAGAGACTAATGGCTACTCTCTATAAAATATGAAAAATGAGCTTACAACTACAATGCAATGGTAATATAAGCCAACACTGTATCTACATAGCATGCAAAGGATAGATGTATGGAAGGTAAACACTGAGGTGGAATTGTCACTCTAATGAGCACCTATATATGTATATGTGTATGTATTACATAGAGCATGTATTATATATAATACATAACATATGTTGTAATATATGTCTATATAAGTATGTACAATACATGTGTTATATAATATATGCATATAATGTATATCATATATAACATGGCATGTGTTTATATAGCATATATTATAGATTATATGCCACATATACTATATTATGCATTTTAGATAACATGTACTTAAACTCTTGTATATACTGTATAGTATATAACAATTTCCAAATGATAAGCTGAGCCAAATAATATTCAGAAACATTTATTTCCCTCAGAACTGAAAGAATTCTAACAAAACTTTCAAGCAACATGAAAAATATTCTACCACCTAATTATATATACATATATATTAAGATGAAGATAATACTCAAATGTGTTAAACATAGAAATAAAAAGTTTTGGATAGGACACAAAGAAGCAGTATGCACATACACTGAAGTTCTCCATATTGACCAATTATAATACAATAAGCAAAATAGAAAGTGGTTCTGTGGCTCCAAGTGGTACAGTGTTAGCTTTGCACAAAAGAGCTCAGGAACAGCACCCAATTCCTGAGTTCAAATCCCAGGACTGGCACCAAAAAAAAATAAATAAACAATAAACAGAACAAGAAAGCTAAAAATCTCATATCACATTCTATACAATTCAGAACATAGTATATACTTTCTACAGCATTAATTATACTATTTTAATTCCATTTTACCAAATCCAAACATTTTTTAAATCTCCTTTAAAAACATTGGGCGGATAAAAGAAATGCAAATCAAAACAACTCTAAGATTCCATCTCACTCCAAGTTAGAATGGCCAGGATCAAGAAAACCAATAACAACAGACGCTGGAGGGGATGATGTGGCAGGAGGGATCACTACTACACTGTTGGTGGGAGTACAAACTCAATCAACCACTATGGAAAGCAGTATGGCAGCTCCTCAAAAGACTAAACATAGAGCTCCACTATGACCCAGCAATTCCACTACTTGGCATGTACCCAATTGTCCAGAAACAAGGACATACTAAATCCACTAGTACAATGATGTTCATTGCAGCACTATTTACCATAGCAAAGATATGGAATCAACCCAGATGTCCCTCAGTTGATGAGTGGATCAACAAGATGTGGTATTTGTACACAATGGAATTCTATGCTGCTGTCAGAAAGAATGACATTGCCCCATTTTTAAGGAAATGGAAAGACTTAGAAAAAATCATATTAAGTAAGTAAGCCAGACTCAAAGAACATAGGCTCAATGGTTTCCCTCATTTGTCATAATCAGTAGAAACCTTGGGCTCTCCTAGCAGAGATTTACAATAGAACAAAACCTAGAGACATAAGGCCATATAGTATGATGCTAAATGAAAGGACCTCTAGGATATAGAAACAAAAGCCATATAATGAGTGATTGTTGTCCTTAATGTACTATATTATCTCTCATCTCTTTTGCTGTCCCTTGGTTATCTCATATCGTTACAGTATTTCACTTTGTTATCTGATATACTGTATATATGTGTATTTGGTTATTTGAAATCGGATAGGGAAAAGGGGAAAACAAGATGAGGGGTGGGGGTAAGGGGGAGGGAAATGGGGACCAAGACATGAGAAAGGGTATCAATGTATGTGAAATAATGCACCTTCTATCTGGTGAATATAATGTAAGCCTTCTATTAATTACAATAAAAAATATATGAAAAAAACTTAAAAAAAAAAACAGGCGGGGGGAGGGGGGATGTGGAGGAAAGATCACAGAGCTCATTTGATGGCAGTTCCAGCATTTAAGCTCGGGCATCCTGAGTCTTAATCCAGAGATTTTCCTGCAAGACTATACTGGCTCCATAAAACTAACTGGGCTATAAAATATTTCAATAAAATGAACACACATTGAAAAGGATTAAGGAAAAGACACTACTTCTTCAGCTAATAATTTCCACTTAGGAAATCCCCAAAAGAAACCTGACAGAGTGTTCTAGCAACACAAACATACCGATTAGCTTCATATACCACCAAAAGGCTGTATACTTCACCCACTACACAGGCTCACTATGGGTGTGAACAGGTAACATGTGAAGGGTGACATGTCAGCCCTCAGCGCCCAGGGATTCGAGAACATGGGCCTCCTGCTGGCAATTATAAACCTTTGCCCTCAATACTCCACTGGCATAGGTTTATCACCTCCATTTCAACCATTCCCATGGGCAAAACCAAACCTTCAATGATCATAAATCACCTTTCACTTTCAAAAGTATCATATTTTGTTTTTCCTTCATTTTCATCAACTGTGTGTCTGTGTACCAGTAGTGAGATCTGAACCTGGGACTGGGCATTATCCCTGAACTTTTTTGCTCAAGAGTAGCACTTAACAGTTCCACTTCTACCTTTTGCTGGTTAATTGGAGATAAGGTATCTCATCGACTTTCCTGCACAGGCAATCTTCAGATCTTAGTCTCCAGAGTAGCTAGGATTATGGGTGTGAGCAATGGGTATACAGCTTCTATTGCATTTTGTTTTCCAGAATAATTACAAAGTGACTAAGACAAGATGAGGAATACCAATGAGAAATAGTATGTTTTTCAAAATAGTTAATCCATTAGAACCCTGCAGAGTTAAAAACATAAATAATACCAATACATACCTCAAAACCACCAAAATCATCATCATCCATTCTTCAGGCAGCACCTGGAAAAATATCCAAAGACAGTGAAATAAGCCTCATTGAAGTCATTTCTGTGGAGATATTTTTCCAATGGCAAATGTACATATATTCTGATTCATAAAATAAAGCTATTTCATTTGACTTTAAAAAAACGAAGCTATATGTGCATTTTTTTCACCAAAAACATTAGTAATTGGCTTTCTTTTCTGGCAAGATGAGCACTTTATGTTGAGACGCCAGGAGTGGAAAAAATATTCTTTTACATTTTAATTTGCTTTCCCAAATTGGCACTGGAGCTCAATTCAATAATGCTTCCTGCTTTTTGCATCTATCCCTCAGCTGACTGGCAATATCAGCACAAACTCCAGCTAAGAACAGGGCTGTGGTAAATTTTTGGAAATCTGTCCTCCACCACAAAGGTTCTTCCCCCTGGTTTCATGGGACAGGGCTGATTTAGATTTTCAAAATTGATCAGCATATTTGAATTGAGGCCACAACTTTGGGAGCATTTTGATAGGTTGTATTTTTAGCTGAAACTGCTTTTGCACTTTTGGAAAAAAATGTGGAGCAAGTTAACTAGGCTGATCAAGATAAATCAAGTCATGTATTCGTGGGAGACCAAGGATGAGAAAAACACAAGTGAACATCCAGAATTCTTCTCGGTTTCATCCTGACAATACAGAAGAAATAAAGCAGGAGAAGAGAGGCTTTACTTTGTCCTAAAGGTGTCGTATAAAAACGGAAGAATGAAACCTAGGCTAGAACCTGAGAAGTTAAAATAAACTTAAGTGGTATACTTGAAAATGGAAAGAAAACTTTGTGTAAATTCTGGACCTCTGCTATGATGCCTATAATTATGAATTGGTACATCCAGGTAAGATTCTGAGTGATAGGAACTATTCCCACTTTGTATTTTTTTAAGTAAATACTCCCAAATATTTATTAGCATATCCTTGACTCATTACTAAAAGATGAATTCAATTATAAAAAGCAATCTCCTCCCATTTCTTAAAAAAAAACTATAAGAATTAACATATGTTCAGTAACAATTCTAAAGGCATTTTCTTTTCTATGGCCTCTGGCTTTATGTAGCATGCCCGAGCTGAAACTCATACTAATGAATGCCCCAAAAGAAAACTTCAAAAACTGTCAAAGGACAGTAATGGCAAAATACACAGATCTCAAGGATTGTTTTGTTTTAACAGGCAAAGAAAATTTATTTTCATAGAAACTCAGTGGGTAAAGGCACTACAAGGAATTTATGTAGACAGAAATAGATTATTTAAAAGGACACTGAATTAACCAGAATATCTCCATTGCCCACAACTTAACCATCTGATGAAATATTCTTAAAAGATGCATTTCTCAAAGAAAGAAAGAAAGAAAGAAAGAAAGAAAGAAAGAAAGAAAGAAAGAAAGAAAAGAAAGCTGAGCAAGTCATCAACACAAAGCACTTACAAAATATAAACCAGACTTTCAGCAACTCTGGCTAGTGGTTGGTTTGAAATGGAATGCACGTGAGTTTTGCATAGTGAGTGCACAGAATCTGTGTGTGATCACATTTTATATGATGAATGATATGGATTCTGAGAATTAACTAAGTCAAACTATAAAGCCAACTTTGTCTTTTCCATGTTCATCCCACAAATCTCATGAGACAATTAAGAAAATATTTTTAGCTTTTACAAATGCCATGATCAAATACTATGGTTTCAAAAGAATGGAATTTTTAGAGTTATGCTCTTATGTGTTTTCATAAGTCACAACCCAACAAATTAGGTGGAAGAGGCCCGAAAATTTGAAAACAAAAACAAATACCAAGGCGGAGCAATCATTTCAGCTTGTTTGCCTGTGGTAATGAATCAAATGCCATTAGATTCCTGAGAACAGATCTAGATCCAGAGGAGAACATGCATGTGAACTGAACACTCATGTCCTCACAGTCCAGCAGCTCTGCATCTTCACAATGGATGGTAGACCACCTCACCCTTTCTTTCCACATACATAGGAATACATGTTATCTTAAAATGTGTTCCGTGAGTGTCTTAAAGTACAGTGCTAAAGAAATGCATATTAGGTTTGAATCAATAATCTTTCTCTAAGGCTTCAGAGCCCGAAAGACTTATGCTAGCTGATAAAGAGAGAGAGAGACAGAGACAGAGAGAGACACAGAGAGAGACAGAGAGACAGAGAGAGAGAACAACAGTAAAAAAACATAAAAGTTTGGGATTTTTTTTGTTGGGGGGGGTGTAACCAGTTGGTTTTGCTTTGTTGGTTTTGGGTTTGTTTTTGTTCTTTGTGGTCCCAGACCTGGAATCTGAACTCAACTCCTGAGTACTGTCCCTGAACTTTTTTGGCTTAAGGTTAGTGCTCTAATACTTGAGCCACAGCTCTACTTCTGGGGTTTTTGGTGGCGAATTGAAGGTAAGAGTTTCACAGACTTTCCTGCCTAGGCTGGCTTTGAACCTCAATCCTCAGATCTCAGCCCCCAGGGAGTTAGGCTTACTGGCATTAGCACCAGCACCCAACAAAAACTTAGTATTTTAAAGAAAATACTATAAGGATAGACTTCTTGATGCATTTGGTTACATTCAAAACATTATTTTCCATCGGGCACTAGTAGCTCACAGCTATAATCCTAGCTACTCAGAAGGCTGAGACCCGAGGAGTATGGCTGGAAGTCAGCACAGGCAGCAAAGTCCATGAGAGTCTTACCTCTCATGAACTACTCAGAAAAGCGAACGCTGTGCTTTGAAGGGTAGAGTACTAGCCTTAAGCACAAAGAGGCTCAGGGACAGCACCCAAGCTCAGAGTCCAAGCTCCAGAATGAGCCAAAACACACACACACACACACACACACACACACACACAATTTTCCACAAAAAAATTTTACAGGGTTTCTGGAACTTAATATCATAGGTTTGTAGTCATATATACCTATAAGAATATGTATCTATGTAAGAATGTACTAACACCAAGTATCTATCATCTAAGTTACAAAATGATAAGCTTGACCAAAAAACTGACAGATAATATAATTTGCTCTCCTATGTCATAGCAGGGGAAGAAATATATAGCTTGTTGGGCCCAAGGGCCTTACTTGGAAATTTTTCCTAATGTTATCTTTCTGTAAGCATTACAAGATCCTTTTATATCTGAATTTAATCTCTTAAATTGCTTCGTATTATTGGAATCCTCAGTATTTAACATATTGCTGACGTACTCCAAGAAAAACATACCAGAAAGCAAATCATATATACAACATAGCACAGCAAACTTCCTCAAACAACCTCAACAGGCAGCATTGTCTAGGTCCTCTAGAAGTCAGACCTAGTGAGAAAGAGAATACAAAGAGAGAGAAAAGTACGCACATACACATATTAGGAAACATGCTTCTACCTCAGAAAGTTACCTATCTGGTTAAAAGCACCATGAAACGCTTTAAGGAAGAGACATTAGAGAAATATTTCAATGGACTTGACAGGAAACTTTAAGTAGCAAGCTGACAAAGCACACCGTATTCAAATCTTAGAGTAACAAAATTCTGTTAAACTTTCCCAGCATAAAAACAGAGTTAAAAGCCAAGAAATCTGAGAAGACAAATCTTAAATCAGAGGAGAAAAGAAGCATCAATCACATTTACCTCAGAGAAGTTAAGCAAGACTGGAATCTGAGGCCAGGCACCAGTGGCTCACGCCTATAATCTTAGCTACTCAGGAGGCTGAGATCTGAGGATCAAAGTTTAAAGACAGACTGGGCCAGAAAGTCTGTGAGACATTTATCTCCAATTAAGCATCAAAAAAGCTGGATGTCTTGGTTATCTCATATTGTTACACTATCTCACTTTGTTATCTGATATACTGGATACATTTGTATTTGGTTATTTGAAATTGGATAGGGAACAGGGGGGGCGGGGAGACAAGATGAGGGGTGTGGGAGGGGGGAAGGGAAATGGGGACCATGACGTGTGAAAGGGTTTCAATGTGTGGGAATTAAGGCACCATTTATCTGGCAAATATCATGTAACCCTTCTATTAATTACAATAAAAAATATATTTTAAAAAAAAGCTGGATGTGCTGGGTGTAATGGCTCACGCCTGTAATCCTAGCTACTCAGGAGGCTGAGATCTGAGGATCTGCCCAGACAGTGGGGCTTTGGCTCAAGGGTAGGACGGTAGCCTGGAGCTGAAGAGCTCAGAGACATCACCCAGGCCCAGGGGTAGGGTGGTCGCCTTGAGCTAAAGAGCTAAGGCACAGCACCCAGGCACAGAATTCAAGGCCCATGACCCACAGGAAAAAAAAAAAAAAGAAAAAAGCTGAAAGACTGTAGCTCAAGTGGTAGAGCACTGGCCTTGGGCAAAAAAGTTCAGGGACAATGCCTGGGCCCTAAATTCAATCCCCAGGACTTCCACCAGAAGAAAAAAGAAAAGGGATGGAGGGGGCTGGGAATGTGGCTTAGTGGTAAAATGCTTGCCTAGCATGCATGAAGCTCTGGATACGATTCCTCTGTGCCACACAAACAGAAAAGCCAGAAGTGACACTGTGGTTCAAGTGGTAGAGTGCTAGCCCTGAGACTGAAATGAAGCTCAGGGACAGTGCCCAGGCCCTGAGGTCCAGCCTCGTATCTGGGGTAAGGAAAAAAAAAAAAAGCCCCTCCTAAAATCTATACAAATGAACAACTTGTAATTTATCACCCACAGGGAGTCTGGACAACACAGGAAGACTAAGTCTCAGTTATCACAGTCCTCTACAATTGTGATGCCAGCAGCCGACTGAAACATCTACGTGAAAATTTAGTAGACTTTTTTGGTAAATACAATCAACTTATTAGAAGTGATCATAAGAAACAATCTCGCTGAGGCAACACCACGTTGACCAAGTCCACCAAAATGTACCAAATTTCCCAATTCACTCATTTCATTAACAGGGAGAATAGTATTAAAGCCAGAAGACATGCCTATGGTATCGGGCTGCTTGGACTCAAATCCCACATCTGACACTGGACAAGTTTGGATATATGACTTACACATTTCCAGACTCAGCTTCCCTTTTTTGTAAAATAGCTATAACAATTATAACTTACTCAAGGGTCATTTATGAGGATTAAGTTAGTTCCAATAGATAAAAGACAGGAGTTTCTAATATATTCTAAGCGTTTGGTAAACGTTTATTAGTAATTTTATTACCAGACCTTCAGTCTTACATAACAAACAACATTATTAAAGACAACCAACGATATGAAGGAAAATAAAAACACACAAAACAGTAATAACCACAAACAAAAACCAAAAACATGGAAGACATAAAGACAACCTAAGAACAAAATCTGAAACAACAGCAAAAAAAAAAAAGAAAAAGAAAAAAAAAGGCAAAATAACCGCAGACTTCAATTCAGATGGTAGCATATCACCAAAATAAGAAAGAATGTCTTAGGTTTTTGAGGAAGGATGAGGATGGGCTTACAGGCTGGGAAGACAAGACTGATCTTAGGAAAAAAAAAAACAAAAAACTTTTGAGCTGGGCAAGGTGGCTCACACCTGTGATCCTAGCTACTCAGCAGGCTGAGATCTGAGGATCACGGTTCAAAGCCAGCCCGGCACCAAAGACTGAGAGACTCTTATTTCCAATTAACCACTAGAAAACTGGAATTGGTGCTGAGGCTCAAGGGTAGCCTTGAGCTAAAGAGCTCAGGGACAATGCCCAGTCCCCCAGGGGTAGGGTGGTAACTTAAGCTGAAGATCTCAGGGACAGTGCCTAGGCCCAGAGTTCAAGCCCCACAACCAACCAAAAAAAAAATTTTTTTTAAATTTCTGGGGGCCCAGACAGAGTACAGCCTAGTGAGATTCTTATCTCCAATTAACCATCAAAACACCAAAAGTGGCATTGTGGTTCAAGAGGTAGGGCAGAAACAATGCCCAGGCCCAGAGTTCAAAACCCATGATAGACAGAAAAGAAAAAAAAAAACTGGAACAAAATAACTCAAGAAAATGTTCTAAATCTAAGAGATAACCAGATTTAATGGGAAGAAAGAAAAGGAGGAGAGGAGGGAGGGAGGGAAGGAGGGAGGGAAAAGAAAGAGAAAGAAGGGAAAGAGGGAGAAAGAGGGAGGAGGAGGAAGGAGGGAGAGAGAAGGTTAGGAAGGAGAACAAGAAGGAAGAGGGGAGAGAAAGGAAAGGAGCAAGGGAAGGAGAGAGGGAAAAAGGAAGGGAGGAAGGAAACCCTCATACCAGGACACAAGAGGCACAAACAGGTCTCAAGATATAAAATAGGTGAGAGACTAAGGATGAAGAATATAATCACTGCAGACTTCATGACAGCATTACTAGAACACAGAAAATAAAATAAAATTCAGAAGGAAAAATGACTCACAACACAGAATTCTACAGTAAATCAAGTTAACAAAAACTAAAGAGAAAATAATGTCCATACCGGTCAAGTCTCAAAGACCCTATCTATTTCCCCAGCAGTTTCTTAAGGAGGTACAGTAAGAAACAAGGGAGTCAAGAAAAAGAAAGGATGACTAGCAGATAGGTGGCCCTGCTAAACTGAAAAGCACAGGGAATTCTCCCAGGGATGAATGACATCATCAAGCTCAACAATTCCCAGGATGCTTGAGTGGCAACAAGAGAGCTACAATCCAGATGGGAGCCAACCAGAGAAACCCTGGATCACAGATTCCAGCCAATGGACGTAACAGACTCGCATGCTCTCCATCCTGAGAAGCACTGTGAAAAGTGAGAGGAAAGATTAGGGTTGGATTAGTTACTAATGAAGTAACCAAATGGAATGAGAGAAGTCAATAAGTTAGATAAAAGTAAAGATTATGTACTGAGATTTTCAATTGTGAATGGTATTTATATAGTCATAACAATGTAAACATTAAATAATCAACTATATTCCAAATCCCAATGCAGCCATATAGAAAATAGAGGAGGGAAAAATAAAGGTGATAAAAACTATCTCACCTTCTACTTTAGACAGCTGATAGATCTGAGACTGAAAAATAAAAAGATTAGTGTCTAGCAATAAGCTAAACACTGATGGCTCACATCTATAATTCTAGCTATTCAGAAGGCCAAGATCTGAGGCCAAAGCAGGAAAGTCCATAAGACTCCATTTCCAATTAACAACAAAAATAGATAGATAGATAGATAGATAGATAGATAGATAGATAGATAGATAGATAGATAGATAGATAGAAAGATAGAATACCAGATTAGAAGTGTGGCTTAAGTGACCGAATGCCAATTAAGAGTGGAAAAAAGGCTTTAAATAAGAAAACAAAGTTTTGAACTGACCCACCAACGGTTAGGGCATCCACACTTACCAATTTTTTTTGTTTTTTTTCATATATTTTTATTGTAATTAATAGAAGGGTTACATTATATTTGCCAGATAGAAGGTGCATTACTTCGTATACATTGATACCCTTTCTCATGTCTTGGTCCCCATTTCCCTCCCCCCATCCTCACCCCTCATCTTGATCTCCCCCCTTCCCTATCCAATTTCAAACAACCAAATATACATATATCCAGTATATCAGATAACAAAGTGAAATACTGTAACAATATGAGATAATCAAGGGACAGCAAAAGAGATGAGTAATAACATAGTACCTTAAGGACAACAGTCACTCATTATATGGTTTTTGTTTCCTTATCCTGGAGGTCCTTACATTTAGTGTCATACTATTTGGCCTAATGTCTCTAGATTTTATTCTATTGTAAATCTGCTAGGAGAGCCCAAGGTTTCTACTGATTATGACAAATGAGGGAGACTATTGGGCCTATGTTCCTTTCTAAGTCTTTCCATTTCCTTACAAATGGGGCGATGTCATTCTTTCTGACAGCAGCATAGAATTCCATTGTGTATAAATACCACATCTTGTTGATCCACTCATCAATTGAGGGACATCTGGGTTGGTTCCATATCTTTGCTATGGTAAATAGTGCTGCAATGAACATCATTGTGCTAGTGGATTTAGTATGTCCTTGTTTCTGGATGACTGGGTAAATGCCAAGTAGTGGAATTGCTGGGTCATAGCCACATTTACCAATTTTTTTAAGAGAGCAGTAATAAACTTAAAGATGCTAAATAATAACAACATGTGTTAAAAGTATCTTCCTTCCACAAATGGGAATGGGAGATGGAAAAGCCAGGGAAAACACAGGAAACTGTTGTATTATGTAGAAACAATTTTAAACTATGAGCATTATAAACAAAATTGTGGTAGGTGTGGTTTATAGCTCTTAGCTATAGTCCTGGCCACTTAGGAGACAAAAATAGAGAGAGGCTTTAGCTCAAGGCCAGCTGAGCAAAATGTTAGTGAGCCCACCATCTCAACATGTAAACCTGAGATTGTAGTGAACACCTGTAATCTCAGCTATGAAGACATAAATAAGAGTACAGTTTTAAACCATTTCAGCTGGGCAAGGGGCTCAACGGTAGACCAACTGCTAGCAAAAAATAAGGCCCTGAGTTCAAATTATAGTACCACAAAAAAACATAGTACCTACCTACTATTTTCCTTTTTCATCAAACACTCTTCACGCAACAAACTACAAAAAGAAACAGAAATGCTTTACACAATGAATGAATCTGATTTTTTTTTAATAATGTCAGTGGTCTACTTTTCCCCCATAGTACAAGTATTGTACAGACTGTAAAATTGTAACTCTATAGGCATCAAAGCTGTTCAAAAGCAAAGCAAATCAAAACAATTAAAGACCCACAGAAAAAGACTCAGTCAAACAACTTCCTAAATTACAATCATGAAGCTGGGCGTAAGTGTTTCATACCAATAATCCTAGCTACTCACGAGGCTCATCTGAAGATCGCAGCTGGTAGTCAGCCCGGCTGGCAAAATCTGTAAGACTCTCAACCTCCAATTAACCAGCAAAAACCTAGAAATAAAGCTGTGCTTCAAATGGTAGTGTGCCACCCTGAAACAAAAAGGCCAAGGAACAGCACGAAGGCCCTTAATTCAAGCCTCTGCAACGGCACAAAAACACCAGATACAGACACAGACAAACATACAGCCAAACACCATCAAACACCCTAAGTGCCTTACTAGTGATCAATTCAGTACCTCCTTCATCAAGAAAATTACTTACCATCATCCTCTAATCACAATACTACTATTTATTCTTTCAATCTTTCCAGCACCCTGGCTCCTAGAAGCAAGAAAAACAAGATCTGCTCTTGTTCTTCATAGCAAAGGAATGCAAATTTATAAGAAGACAAATAACATATATGCAGACAGACAGACAGACATACACACAAAAAAAAAAAAACACACACTCACACACCTCAGCTAAAATTAAAAATGAATAGCCAGAATTTGAAAATATGGCAAAGTGCTGAATCAACATCTCCTTGGACCAACAAGAGGTACTGGGCATAAGTAAGGACAGCTGGCAAAGTATGAGCAGACAGAATCTAGGAGAACACAAAAATTATAGAATCTTAAACCTCTCAAGGGAATTATAAAATTATAGAATATTAAACCTTAAATGGAGCTCAGACATAGCTGGAAGAGCAACGAGGAGACTGATGACTCAGATTCTCTGTGCTTTGTTCTTTTCCTTTCCTTTTTTCCCCTCATGCTTTGTCTGTCAGCTGGACCCAGTGTATCTCACACAGTGACAGAACTAACGGCCGTGGTGGTCTTTCATCCCCTCAGACAGCAGCATCAGAGACCTGGCTTCATCTTAACCTGGGAAGATGCGAGTCCACAGCAAAACCTGAGCAATGGCAGAGGGGTCTCAAAGTGGGGCTTCCTTTGCCACTAGAAGAATCTCACACCCATTCACACCAGACCCCAGGATAGGACCCGAGATGAGAAGACAGCAAGCAAGGAAGGAAAACTGAGTTTGGGGACTTGCTTTTGTTTATTTTGATCATATGCTTAATTTTTGTGTTATTTTCTTTCCGTCAGTACCCCACCTCACCTCACCTTTCCTATCCCTATAACTACCATCTTTTCTACTCATCCCCCATTCCTGATATCAATACACCGTACAATTAAACTCTAGACCTACATTGAGTATTCAACTTCTGTGCCATCCCATCCCATCCCTCTCTTGCCAGCTCCCTGCCACCACATCTCCTCCCTCAGCCTCTAGACTCCTAGTAGCTGAGTACTAACCCCTGCGGCTCTACAGACTCAGCCCCTAGTGAGGTACAGCATGCCAGGATGTGCACCTAACGCTAACCTGTGGTCCCCTATTGTATGTAAACATTTCACTGGGTTTTCAACTGAAATGATTAAGGCTGAAGGGGATGGGCCCTAAAAGGAAGGGGAAAATGATGGAAAGAGGAACTGTAGGTAAATCCATTCACCATACTCAATACAGGACTGTGAAACTAGAAGTAGGAGACTGGAGATTGAGTAGAAATGGGATAGGTAGGATGGGGAAAGTGATGGAAGCAGTGACACCAACCAAAATGAATTGTATACCTAAAGGGACATGTTAAGTTGAAATCCATCTGTACAATTATTAGAAAATAGCTAAAACAAGAATAGCCATTTAAACTGAGATTATCACAAGACTCTAACCATGTAAGACTCAAATGTCTCACTTATCAGTTCAAGGAAATTATTTCTGTAAGTTCCTGTAAGAAATCTGGAGATCATGCAGAGACCATTGTTAATCTTTTCTTTACTTCCTAGTACTGAGCAGGAAATGAAGGAAAATTAACTGAGCAGATCCTAGAACACACTAAGGGTTCAAAGAATATTGTGAATTAATGCTTCTGGAATAAGTGGCTGACTGGAAGTAAATGAGTTGCTAATAGTTCCCACATGACTTCCTTTTCCCTATATTTTTCTAATAAAAACACACTGGAACTGGACAGGAAAGATCATGCTGCCAGCACTAATGCAACTCCACCCAGATTAAGGAGGCTGAAGGCCTCCATCTTAAAAGAAATCTGATTCTGTCTTCAAATGTCTAATTATCATTGTGGGTGGCTAATTATGACATTTTCTATATACATGTACAAATGCTACCTCCAATGAACCTTTTGTGACAAGTCAAAACAAAATCCATTACATGAAAAGTACTCTACTCATAAATGATCAGATAAGAAAATGTCCCAATCACTAATGAGTCTAATAAGTAGAAATTTTTCTTTTCATACAGTTGTTCTAGATTTGCGACTGTTTTACCTTTGCCAACCTTCTTTCGGAAGAATACATATCCCAGGAATGAACAACTATGAAACAGACACACAAAAACTGCAAAGCACCCTGCAAACCCTTATCCACTTCCCACGCTTTGCTTTATTTTACCTCCAACTCTAGCAGCATTCTTGTTCCAGGTGCCAGCTCCTAGCTCTTACCTCATCACTCTATCTTTCACACACTCATAATCTTAATGAACTCCACATACTATTCAAAACTAACCAATTCTGTTTCTATCTGGCAAAAAATCCTCCTCACCTCCTCACCTTACATTTTGAGGAAGGATACAGGAGCTGGAATAATGAAAACATTCCCATAGTTAGGTGGGATCCCTGTCATCTAAGCAGATTGGGTGTCTAGCCTGCCACTAGAGAGGGGATGGGAAATGCCACCACTGTTGCCCTCCACCAACAGCCAGCTGCCTTGCCTCCTCCTGTAGCAGCCCAACTCCTGCTACAGTGCCATGAGGGAACCAGGATGGCAGACACAGGATCCCCAGTGGGCAGGGCGGGGCCTGGATAGCCCTTTGCTCACATCACCTAGGAGCACCAGTCCCCATCCCCTCTGGAACCTCTCTCCTGGTCCACAGGAAAGATAAGGAGCAAAGGGGCAAGAATCCTTACTCAGAATCTTCCAGATCATAAGTAAGGAACAGATAGAAGAATACCTACTCCATAGTTAAAAAATAAAAATAAAAAACCTCTGGGAGATTTAAGAAGATTTCCTGTGATAGGCATTTAAAAAAAGAACCTTGAGTCCATCTTGTTATCCCACTAAGGACAATGATAATTTGCCAATGGATAAAAGGTCTAAGAGAATTCTAAACTAATTTAGATAGATGATAGATACATAGATAGAGATAGATAAATATATAGACTAATGTGCAGAGATAGGCTAAAACATATAGATACAAAGATTAATATAGACTGATATATATACATATATATACATATAGATTATTACTTGTTAGTTTATCAAACACTAGACACAAATTTCATTTCCCCCTGCAGAAAACAACAGATTAGTCAATATGAATAATTTTCAGCACTTTTTTCATTTGTGCTTTTATGTGGACCTAACTTAAAACATTTTCTATGACATACCTGTGATTGTTTACATGAGCACCTTTCAGATAACTCTAAAAGGCTATAAAGTTAATATGTAAAAGTTGCATTCTTTCCAAATCATTTTGAAATAAAGAAATTAGTTCTTCTCTCAACCTGGTCTGGCTAAAACAGAGGCATTCAAGAATGAGTGAGGTTGGGACAGATGGCAGAAAGGGTGACATTGATCAACTACCTCAAGACAAAAGAAAAGAGACAGAAAGAGAAAGAGAAGGAAGGGGGAAAAGAGGGGGGAAAGAAGAGAGGAAAGGAGGGAGGAAAGGAGGAAAGGATAAATTCCCAGTCTTAGGACTAATGGGAAGAGTTCTGCAGACTGGAATCTTAATATGTGTCCATTTTGTCATGACTATAATTTACAATATGTAGGCCTATTAACAGATGTTTTCCAATTTCTTATATGGTAGGAAAACAATTTTGAGATGATGAAAGAATACTTTATTGGAAAAAGAAATCATTTTGTGTACTTGTGTGAAACTCATTTCACAGTGCAATTTACAAAGGAAGAAACGATAAAAGAGAATGAGCAAATGGGAGAGATATAGAAAAGTATGGCAATACATTTTAAGAAAATAAGAAGGGGAAATGCTTGAATTTTACAAGTAAGCTTTGTCCTAAAGGACTTTTACAAAAACAGGGGTGAGGGAGGAATTAGGCAAATAAGTGATAGGCTAAAAAAAGTCACAAAGTATAGGAGAAAATCCTTAAAGGAAATATACTAAAGAGATTATGAAAACCTTATGTGTGTAATTAGGTTACAATTTTAAATTACCTAAACAATTTTCTAAGGTCAAAATGTAGTACACTGACATAAAGCTGAAACCTAATTCTCTATGTTTATGACAAAATTATCTTAAGAATAGTATCCCACTCGCAATAAATTTGCAAAAAAAAAATGGCTCCAAAGAAATAGTCTATGTTTAAAGAGATAATTGTGTTTTCCAATGACTTTGTCAGACTTTTGACAACTTACAAAACAGCCCAAAAATATTTAAACATTTGCCAGTCTTTTTTATGACCATCTTATAACTGTGGTGAAACAACTATTCCTTTAAAGATCCTAATAGATTTCGTGTACTATATGTCTGCTCCAGGAAGTATGGAGAGATGGGTGCCTAAACTTTACCTGAATGCTGTCCCAATGTCTATGCACTGAAAAAAATGTGTTTAATATATGTAAAACGATAGGCTAATTAATAGGCTATTATCTAAAATGCATCACATCTAAACTTTTCTATGTAAACACGATCAAGGCAAATTTTGGCACTTTTACTATTTGTAATCAGTACATTTCAATGGTGGGCAGAAGCACATCATTATTTGAGCAGCCCTGTTACTTAATGTATGGCCGACAAATGTTTGTCTTCACTAAGTGTATATAGAGAAGCGCTTGTAGAGAACTGGGAAACATCTTCCTGAGAGCCGTACTGAGGCCTCTGAACTAACTGGTACAATAGGATAGATGTGGCATAATTCTGGTCAGAGGCCTGAGGCCCATTTGTCTGTATGGATCATTTTGTTAGCCAGCAATGATGTTATAGATATCCAAATGGACCTTGGCACAAGAGATAGACCTAAAGCTAGGATTTTTGTTGGTGCTATATACCTATTATCCTGTGAAGACTAAGACTCCAAATCTGACTCAGGTATCCTCAAAGTTAAAACTGTTAGTGATGCTATCCTGGGTCCATGTGTTACAAACTGTGACAAGGATAGCTTGATGACAGATGGACTACTGTCCATTGCTGTGTGCAATGAAAACTATGAGAATGTCCAGTCAACTGCCAGTAAATCTAGAGTGAATATCTGCTCTGGGAAGATAAATGGAAATGTTGCCCTAACCTGCCTCTTCCCCTGGTCCCTCTCCCTGCACTAGCTAATGGCTCCAATGTAATGCAAAGTACAGACGATGGTGTGAAACAGTAGATTTTCCAAAGATGGTTTCAAAAACATCACCCATCCCACAGACCTTTCTAAGGATGGAATGTTCTACTGTTCCTATTGACTGGAGGGAGTCTATGCTCTCCCTTCGACCCACAATAGGTTACTACTTCAACCCAATTGGAAGATAGAAAAAAGAGCACTATTTTTAAGCCATTTTCTTGTTCCTTCCCTCTCTCCTTCCTTCTCCCTTTTCCTCTCCCTTTCCCTGTCTTGTCTTCTCTCCCTCCCTCCCTCCTTCCTTTTTCCTTCCCTTACTTCTTCTCTCTGTTCTGTCTCTTTACTCTCTCATTCTCTCATTGCTTACTCTTGGAACACAGATGCCATGATGAGAGAAAGACTAAACTAGCCCACACAGAGAAACCACATGGAAAAGCCACGTGTCAGTTTCCAAATGACTGCCTCGTTGAGTTTCCGACCAACACCCAGCATCAAATCACCAGACATGAATGAAAATAATTCTAGATGATTCCAATCCCTAGCCAACAAGTCATTTCCAATGATCACATCATCCGAGCTGAGGCACCAGAAAGAACCAAGCAATAGAAAAATAAAAATCTTAATCTTTAATCTCACAGTTCCTGACCCTCAGAATCCACAGTAAAATACTTGGTTATGCCCTGATTTGTTTTGTAGCAATAATAATTGGAATGGATGATAATAAGAATTCCTTCACAATTTAAAGGGAATCTTCTAATATTTGTCCCAGATAAAAGGATGTTCACAGACAACTTCTGGTTGGCTCTTCTTTTGTTTTTTTTTTAATATTCCCAAACAGGTTAAAAAATTATTTTGTTTCTTAATTTGTAAGCATTATTACCAAAATTTATGATAATCTTTTTTTTTTTTTGGTGCCAGTCCTGGGGCTTAAACTCAGGGCCTATGCATTGTCCCTGAGCTTCTTTGGCTCAAGGCTAGTGCTCTATTACATGAGCCACAGTACCACTTCCAGCTCTTTCTGTTTATATGGTACTGACGAATTGAACCCAGGGCTTTAAGCATGCTAGGCAAGCACTACACTAAGCCACATTACCAGTCCTATTACCAAAATTTTTGTAGCTACTGATACCATGTTTCTTCCCTTTACCCTATTAATGTTTATATTTATGAAACACCCAATAGTAAACTATACTTACATGCATGGATTGCTCCAAATGTTGGTTTAAATCTCCTAATATCTTATTTGAGATCTCTAAGCAATAATAAAGCACATTTGTAACTTTCACTTTTTATAATGCCATCTGGTTTACACATTGGGCATTCTGAATGAGTGACAAAGTCATTCCTCTTTTTTCTGTTAATTAAAAGAGATTATATCAGATCAGAATAAATGATTTCTTAAAATTTGGGTAGAAATTTGCTTCCTTTTTTGTGTGAAGATTTAATTTTGGAGTTACAGGATGATTCAGACTTTCACTAAGTTTTTGTAAGCAACACTTTTTTCTCTGGAAATGCTCTTTTTAAATAGTTACTCTGGCTATTACAAGTATTCCCATTATTGTTTTTAGTCTTTGATTTCTCTATAGATACCATTTTTATATGCTGACTTTCATGTTCTCATAAGCTATACTATTTAAATGTTTTAATGTCTGGTGTTTTTCTTGATCTATTAATAATTACAAAATGTGAATTCCATGATAATTGTAGATATCAGCTTTTACAGACAATTATATCAACTGAAGGGGGACATAAATCACAACCTTTTTTATTCTCCTGGTTGCCAGGCATGAACTCTGGGCCTATGTACTGTCCCGGAGCTTTTCAGCTAAAGGCTGGCACTCTATCACTTTGAGAGACAGCACCACTTCCGGTTTTCTGTTGGTTAAATGGAGATAAGACTTTGCTGCCCAGACTGGCTTTGCACCATGATCCTCAGATCTCAGCCTCCTGAGTAGCTAGGATTACAGGTGTGAGCCACAGCGCCTCCCACCTTAGCTATTTTTAAGAGAATATGCTTATGGCACAATTTGTTTTACATGCATTCAAAATTGTATATTTGTTTTCCATTATCTCCAATGAACCTCTAGAAAATGGGAAGTGGCTCAGGGGTAGGGCGGTAGCCTTGAGCTGAAGAGCTCAGGAACTACACCCAGGCCAAGTCCAAGCCACATGACCCACAAAAAAGAAAAAGAAAAAAGTAATCAAACATCAGCCAGGTGTGGTGGCTCGTGCCTGTAATCCTAGCTCCTCAGGACGCTGAAATCTGAGGACCATGGCTCAAAGCCAGCCCGGGCACTACAGTCCCAAAAGTTTGTGAGTCTCTTTCTTCCAATTAACACTCAAAAACCAGAAGTGGCCTGTGACTCAAGGGGTAGGGCGGTAGCCTTGAGCTGAAGAGCTCAGATAGGGCCCAGGACCAGAGTTCAAGCCCCATGACTGACCAAAAAAAGAAGAAAAAAAAAAAAGGAGCTAAACATAGTTGAATGGACAATCAAAAACTATTTCTAAAATCAGGGATACAAAAAATAACAGGTAAAACTAAAAATAGTATAGGAGTACCTGGATAATGTATCCAGTTTGCAATAGTGAAACTTTGCTGGTACCAGATGTCAACTCAGGGCCTCATGCTCTCCCTTAGCTTTTCCACTCAAGGTACTCTACCACTCTGACCATGCCTCCTCTTCATGCCTTTTGGTGGTTAATTGGAAATAAGAATCTCATGGACTCTCCTAGTCAGTCTGACTTTCAAGCATGATCCTCAGATCTCAGCCTTCTGAATAGATAGGATTAAAGACATGAGCTAGTTGTGCCTAGCAACCATAGTAAGAAACATTTGTTAATCCCATGCAGAATTACAATTCCACATGTTCAACAGTGCCATAACAGTTCTGACAGTTCTAAAAGAAAGGACTCTGTGGAAAAGGGCATAGCCCCCATATTTATGCATTTGACCAACACCATCTATACATGGAAATGGGCTTACACAGATCTAGAATTAGTCAGATGGAACATGTCACTCAACTGGTTTTCTAAAATAAGGTTCAGGACAATGACAGCAAGACAAGGAAAGAAAGCACGGAGGAATGAAAGCTATATTTGCATATTTTTCAAGAGTAGTAGGAAAACTCTCTTCAGACATGCCAGAAACAAAAGAAAGGACAAATAAGACCATTTTCTTTCTCCCTTCCCCTCCCTCTCCCTCCTCCTCCTCCTCCTCCCTCCCCCTCTCTGTGTACCAGTTCTAGGCTCGAACTCAGAGCTTCATACTTTCATTTTCTGATCTGAGACTCATTTCTACCAAATGAGCCATAGATCTGTTTTGGATTTTTGGTGGTTATCAGGAAATAAGAGTCTCATGACTTTGAAACATGATCCTCAGATCTCAGCCTCCTGAGGAGCTGGGAATGCAGGTATAATACAGTTCTACATGGGTACCTGGCACTTCTTAATTGTTTAGAGGCCCTGGTTGGTCTCAGGCACCGCTCAGCCTACATTCCCATGCCTCTATACCCAGCTCAGTTCTGTACTAATCCCAGAACCATATCCAGTTTTAGAATTGTATCTGACATTTTATTTTGAGGAACATTATATGTGATATTTTGGAAATTTGGTAAAAAGCAAACAGGACCACTATTATTACTTCAGATGCAAATTTCTTCCTTTGAATGAATTTAAAGAATACTGATATCTTTATCTCACTCTTGTAATCCTGACTACTCACGCTGAAAACTGATCTAAGAATTACCTTTTTAAAGCTAGCTGAGCAGACAAATCCTGACACTCTTACATCCAAATAACTGGTGTGGGGGATGGGGAGGGTGGGGGAAGGTGGAGGGGTTAAAAGCCAGAAGAAAAGGTGTAGCTCAAGTGGTAGAGTGCTATCTTAAATGAAAAAGCCAAGCAAGTAAGTGAGGCCCTGAGTTCAATCCCAGGTATGGAAACTGTATGTATGTATGTTTATGTATGTTATGTATATATTGTGCACATATATTGTACATATATATGTATTATTTAATAGAATATAACATACATTTTACTAATATAAGATTTAGAATTTTTGATAATGCACTGTATTCTTCTTCAAGTTGCTTCAGAGTTGTCACCTATATCTGCCTGGTTTGTCCAGCATAATAGCACAGTGCCGTTTAGAAATGCCAAAGTCTATGACCTGACAGAAGTGCACCCATCTCTAGATAGAAGTACTATATTGACCATAGGCTTTTACAGTATGCTCACAAAAGAAAACATGGTAAGACTAACAAAAAAGAAACTTAGCAAAAAGGCAATATAATTAAACAAATCAAATCAAGAGATGATCCACATACTGTAGCAAGGTAGAATCTTTTGATAAATGCAACTAATTTGAGAATACAAGGTAAAAATCATGAAAGAGGAGATATCAACAAACAAAAGAAAACTGTCAGAACAAAATGAGAATGGTGGTGAGGAAAACCAGGATCAGAGAATTCCTTCTATCGAATCACCAGCAAACTTTACAAGAACAAAAGAAAAACAATCACTGAGCTTTAAAATAAATCAATAAATCAATAGAAATTATTCGAACTGAAATACAGAAGTTCATGTACATGAAAGGAGCAAAAAAAGGAAAGAAAAGAAACAACAGCCAAGTGCCAGTAGCTCATACCTGTAATCCTAGATACTCTGAGATCTGAGGATCAAAGTTCTAAGAAAGTACATGACGTTCTTATCTCCAATAAACCACCAAAAAGCAGCAGGTGAAGGTATGGTTCAAGTACCAGTGTCAGCCTAGAGTGGAAAAAGTCAAACAGAACCATGAGGCCCTGAGTGCAAGCCTCAGTACTAGGGTGGGTGCTGGGGGTAGGCGACAAACAACAAAACCACCCATCTGGCCATTATCCATTACCAGAGAGCTTATCATTGCTGAAATTAATATCCAAAAGAAAGAAGACAAAGAGAATTAGGCAAGTATCAAAAGAGATGATAACTGATAATTTTTCAAATCAATTGGAGATCATAATAAAACCACAAACCCAGGGAAGGGAAAGAACCACGCAAGGTCATCTACACTCAATTTAATATGAGCCAGACATGGTGGCTCATGCTTGGAATCCTAACTACTCAGAAGGCTGAGATCTGAGGATCAAGGTTCAAAGCCAGCTCGGGCACATTTAGGATACAATCCATGAGATTTTTATCTCCAATTAACGGCTAGAAAACCAGAAGTGGCGCTGTGGCTCAAGGAATAAGGCAGTAGACTAAGAGTTCAAGGACAATACCCAGGTCCAGAGTTCAAGTCCCATGACTGACCAAAAAAAAGCCTAACGTGAATTAAAATATAACACAAACAGCCAAAGAGGCAGAATGTGAGAAAGATTTGGAAAGGCTGCCCAAAGAAGATTATATGAAGAGCAACTCTTCCATGTGTCTTCTAGGATGTAATAAACATCTTTGTTATTATTCCTCATTCTTTTTAAAATTTAAAAAAGGTGTGAAGAATTTAATCACCAAATTGCTAAATAAAGTGCCATTAAGGAACTAATTAATTAAAATTTTGCCAGTACTGTGACTTAACTTAGAGACTGAGTGTAATGTTTGTTTCTAGTAAGAAATATATCAAATTTTTTTTTAGAAGTGGGTCAGTGGCAATGGAATAAAACTGAGGACCCAGATATTAACCCACTGACCTATGGCTACCTAATCTTTGATAAGGGAGCCAAAAAAATAAAATGGAAGAAAGACAGCCTCTTCAACAAGTGGTGCTGGCAGAACTGGTTAAGCACCTGCAGAAAACTAAAGTTGGATCTTCCTTTGTCACCCTGCACCAGGATTAACTCCAAATGGATCAAAGACCTGAAGGTAAAAGCAGATACACTGAAAACTATACAAGAAGGAATAAGAGATACAGTAGGCCTCCTTGCCACAGGTCGAAACTTTCTTAATAAGGACCAGGAAACACAACAAATCAGGGAAAGTCTGGATAAGTGGGACTGCATTAAACTGCAGAGCTTTTGTATGGCATAGCTAGCAAGCTAAAAAGCCCACAGAGTGGGAGAAGATCTTCACTAACCATACAACGGACAAAGGCCTCATATCTAAAATATATCAACAGCTCAAAAAATTGAATCACTCCCTTGAACACTTGTATGTTAAACTTGTCATTTAAAATATGATGTAAAAATCAATGATAATAAATTCTTTAAAAAAAAATGAATCACCCCAAAACTAATCTCCAAAGAAACAACCATCCCATTAAGAGATGAGCCAAAGACTTAAAGAGAGTCTTCTCTGAAGAAGAAATAAGAATGGCCTACAGACACAGGAAGAAATGCTCGACACCACTGGCCATAAAAGAAATGCAAATCAAAACAACTCTAAGATTCCACCTCACTCCAGTTAGAATGGCCAGGATCAAGAAATCTATTAACAACAGATGCTGGAGGGGATGTGGCCAGGAGGGATCACTACTACACTGTTGGAGGGAGTGCAAACTCATTCAACCACTATGGAAAGCAGTATGGCAGTGCCTCAAAAGACTAAACATAGAGCTCCCCTATAACCCAGCAATTCCACTACTTGGCATGTACCCAATCATCCAGAAATAAGGACATACTAAATCCACTTGCACAACAATGTTCATTGCAGCACTATTTACCATAGCAAAGATATGGAACCAACCTAGATGTCCCTCAGTTGATGAGTGGATCAACAAGATGTGGTATTTATACACAATGGAATTCTATGCTGCTGTCAGAAAGAATGACATCACCTCATTTGTAAGGAAATGGAAAGACTTAGAAAAAATCATATTAAGTGAAGTAAGCCAAACTCAAAGAAACATAGGCTCAATGGTTTCCCTCATTTGTCATAATCAGTAGAAACCTTGGGCTCTCCTAGCAGGGATTTACAATAGAATAAAACCTAGAGACATAAGGCCATATAGTATGATGCTAAATGAAAGAACCCCCAGGATATAGAAACCAAAGCCATGAGTGATTGTTGTCCTTAATGTACTATGTTATTTCTCATCTCTTTTGCTGTCCCTTTGTTATCTCATATTGTTACAGTATTTCACCTTGTTATCTGATATATGTGTATTTGGTTATTTGAAATCACATAGGGAACTGGGGAAAAACAATATGAGGGGCGAGGGTTCAGAGAGGGACATGAGAAAGGGTATCAATGTTTGTGAAGTAATGCACCTTCTATCTGGTGAACCCTTGTAATAAATACAGTAAAAAATATATGGGAAAAACAAGTGGGTCAGTGATAAGAGTGTTTGCCTAGCATGCATGAAGTCCTGGGTTTAATCGATTCCTCAGTACCACTTACTTAGAAGTGGCACCCTACAGTGCTAGCCTTGAGCACTGAGAGGCTAGGGGGCAATGCCCACCCCCTGAGTTCAAGTCCCAGGACTGGCAAAAAAAAAAAAAAACAGATTTCTCATTAATGAATGAGCAAAATAAGCAATCTTCAAAGATATATATATATATATGGAATAACAACACGGCCTGAGGGTGGAGGTAAGGCCTGTGGGGTAGAGAGAGCACAGGCTAGCTGGTGCAAAGCCCTGGTTCTCTGTGACCAGAAGGACAACAAAACAAGCTACTCTCAATCCAAATTGAGACATTCCGTGAATGCCAGAATGGCATAATTAGATAACTGTCTTATCACACAGACGACTATGCACTCTGCAGAGTTTCTGAAATCCTATGTTACCATTTTTTTATGAGTGCTGCTTCTTATTTTCACTACATTTTACAGTGCAACCAAAAAAACATTTCACTGGGACCGGGAAGTTACCCTAGTGGTAAAGTACTTGCCTAGCATGCACCAAGACACAGGTTCAATTCCTGGCTTCCACATACATAGAAAAAGCCAGAAGTGGTAGAGCTCTAGCCTTGAGAAAGCTCAAGTACAGTGCTCAGGCCCTGAGTTCAAGCCCTGGGACTGGAAAAAAAAAATTCACTATGATTCCATTTTTACTGTATCTTATTTCTTTCAAGTACTCAGATCAATAATTTAAATGATAGCACATCATTTACAATTCCTGTATTTTCAATCCCTTTTCATTTACTATATAAGTGTAATATTGTTTTAGTAACTTTCATATTAGTAGCTCATCATAACTTCTATGTCCATATAATGTTCTATCAATATGAAAATGTAAAGTTTATCAGATATATTACTATACAGATAATACCATCGTTGGTGTCTTCATATATTAACTTTTATACATGCTTTAGTTATGACTTTAATATAAACTCCAAGACAGACAAATCATAAATCATGAACTCTGCTTGACAATTTGAGTCAATTTCCAAAGGAGTTATACTAATTTTTAAAGACTCTTTTAACATATATATTGATATATGAGTGCTCAATTTAACCTTGAAATGTAGTATGATCATAACAGGAAAAGCATTATTTGGATGTAGCTTTTCTTTTTCCTTTGGAACAGGGTATCTCTGCCTCATATTCCTCCCCCTCCTTCCCTTCTGTTCCTCCCAGATGGTCCACCTGAGCAGTAACACAGTGTATCTCAACTGTATCTTTGTTCTAATTAAACACTATATGTTTCTACAGAGGGCTACACTGCCTTCTTTAAACATTCAATACTACAAACATTTTTCATCTATTTTGTCCTTATAACAATATCCCTATAAAAATCCCTCCTAGTCTGTGGTATATTCTGTGTGTGTGTGTGTGTGTGTCTGTTTGTCTGTCTGTCTGTTTGTCTGTCTTAGGGCGGGCAGGCTGTCTGTCTGTCTGTCTGTCTGTCTGTCTTAGGGCTTGAACTCAAAAGAGTTCCTGCTTGGCTTTTTTACTCCCGAGTCTAACAGTTTCTTCTAGTAAGAAAGTAAGACTAGCACTCCACCATTTGAGCCACAGCTCCGCTTTCAGATTTTGCTGGTTAATTTGGAGACTTCACTGCCTACGCTTGTTTTGGTACTGCAATCCTCATAACTCAGCATCCTGAATAGCTAGGATTACAGGTGTGAGTCACTAGCGCCCAGCTGATTTATTCTTTTTGACTCCGATTTTTTTTTGACTCCCATTCTTTTTGACTCTGAAAATGGTCTTCTGTAGATACACAAGAATTATGTATTTTCTCCAGCATTTTCCTATTGATGGAACTGTACTGCCCTTCTGGTTTTCTGCACCACAAACAAATGCCTGTACAGAAACTCTTACGTGCAGAATATGTTTCTATGGGCTGGATTCCAAAGAAAGGGATGGCTAGGTCAACCAGTATATATTTTTTTAATTTTAACAGATGTTGTCAAATCACTTTCCAAAAAGTCTCTACCACTCCACACTTTGCCCAGCAAAATATTAAAATAACTTTTTCCCCTAAGGTCTCTGTCAATAAAACTTTATTGCTTCTCCCCCCTGCCCCTCCCTCCAGCTCCTCCTTCTCTCCCTCCCAGCCCTCCTCCCCTCCGGTGACTTTCATTTGCAATCTTCCATTAGTGTGAGTGTCTTTTCATATTACTGGACAGAATGAGTCTCTTCATACTCTTGCTGTTCCTCTCCTCTTAATCCACACCAAGCACCATCATACAGAGCAGATTTTAACTCTGGCCTTGTATTCAATTAATACATTTTTACCTAACCCATTCTTGTTTGATGTGTGGTATGTGTGTGCCACAATGGGGGTTGAACTCAGGATCCCACACTCTTGCTTGGCTTTTTCCACTCAAGGCTGGCACTCTACCACTTGGGCCACACCCCATTTATGGTTAGAGACTCGATTCTCTCTGACTTTTCTGTCCCAGTAGACTTCAAACAATAATCTTCAGATCTCAGCCTCCCGTGCTTACATGCAAATTTTATTTTTTTTCCACATGGAATTTATTTTTTGTGGATAAAACATGGAAATTCGGGCCTCTTTGACTCATGACTACAGTCGTAGCTATGCAAAAAGCTGAGATCTGAGGACTGGACTTCGAGGCAAGCCTGTACAAAAAAAAAATCCATGAGACTCTTATCTCCAAGTAAACATTAAAAAACCAGAAATGGAGTTGTGGCTCAAGTGACAGAGTGCTAGACTTAAGAAGAAAAGAAAAAGAAAAAAGAAAAAAAACTCAGGGACAGTGCCTGTGCCCTAAGTTCAAGCCCCAAGACAAGCACAGAAAAAAGAAAAAGATCATGGTAGTCATCACAAAGCTCATGATAAGTTGTAAGCTGTATATGGAAGAAGGTGTCACTGAGATCTGACTGTCCTTTATCATTACAGAGGACGTAAAACACCACTCTGAAGTTGAAAAATAATTTTACCAACTTATATACCAACACAACACTACAAGTGGCATAAGCAATAAAGACGAAAAGATCACTTATAAATGTCAAATTTACTCAAAAATGCTGCCTTTTCAGCCATGGAAGTCAGACATCATTCACTTAACAAAATCATCTTGCCCCAATGTCAGATCTCTGCTAGCATGATACCCAGGGGGAGCCACAGGTCATTCACAAGTCCCTCTCCTTGTGTTATTTCTTCATTGTACTATGATCATGAGCTTCACTAAAAGACATGTGTTCTTACACATACTTCAGCTGTCACATTCATCACCAACATTCTGAAGCTTTTCAAAATAAGAATGTCACTAAACACAAAGACAAGTTTTCTTTAGCCTGTGTTCTATCAGGAAAGTAAGTCTGTGTCTCTTCTTGATTGTGGGGGCTGGCTGTGTGCTTGCTCTCTGACTGGATGGGGCAGAAGGACCATTTTCTAGGCTGAGGCCTTAAAATGGGCAGTGTTTCCTTCCTGCCTGGTAGGGTGTATGTTCTGCCTTCCATTTAAAAATACTATAGCCAAGTATCTACAGGGAACTCAAGAAACTAATCCTCCCCAAACCCAACAAACTATTCACTAAATGGGCAAGGGAACTAAAGAGAGACTTATCAAAAGAGGTTAAAATGGCAGGAAAATATATGAGAAAATGCTCATCATCCATGGTCATAAAGGAAATGCAAATAAAAACAACCCTAAGATACCATCTTATCCCAATTAGAATGGCCAATATTCTGAACTCAGACAATGACAAATGCTAGTGGGGTTATGGAGAAAGAGGAACCCTACTGTACTGCTGGTAGGATTGTAAACTAGTTCAGCCACTCTGGAAAGCAGTGTGGAGGTTTCTTAAAGAACTGAAAAGGGACCTTCCCTATGGTTCCACCATACCACTCCTGGGCATCTATCCTAAACATCATAACCCAGGATATGTTAAGGACAACTGCTCGGCCATGTTCATCTTTGCACTATTCACAATAGCCAAGCAATAGAAACAACCCAGATGCCCAACTACAGATGAATGGATACAAAAAAGGTGGACTCCATATACAATGGAGTTCTATATAGTCAACAGACAAGATAAAATAATGGCATTCGCTGAGAAGTGGATGAAATTAGAGTGAATCATCTTGAGATAAGTCAAGACCAAAGGAACAAAAGGCACATGGAATCCTTAATATGTGGATATTAGATCCAAATAGTACAAGAGCGATGACTTAATATTTGGGTATCCAAGGTTATGGACATGGTCTTGGAGATATAAACATAACTATATGGACATAAAATCTATGACGGGCTATATACTCTATATACATAATGTTTTATTACATAGATTAATATGTAACTATGACAAACAAACCCTCAGCTTAATTTTAATTATGTTCTAAAGTCTATATGCCAGTGATTATATATAGAGGTTCCCTTCTTGAATACTTGTTTGTTAAACATGACATTTGAAATATGATGTAAAAATCAATGTTAATAAATTCTTCAATAAAAAAATAAAACAACAACAACAACAACAAAATACTATGGCTAGGCCCTAGTGGCTTATACCTAGCTACTCATGAAGCTGAAATCTGAGGATCACAGTCTGAAGAAAGCTAGAGGTGGAGCTGTGGCTCAAGTGGTAGAAGGCTAACTGAGCAAAAAGCTGAAAAACAGCATCCATGCCATGAGTTCAAGCCCAGGACTAGCTCAAAAAAAAAAAATCATTGGAAATGGTGTTGTGGCTCAAGGGGTACAGTGCTATCCTTGAGCTGAAGAGCTCAGGGACAGCACGCAGGCCAGAGTTCAAGAACCACAATCAACAACAACAAAAAGTTAATTAAATTAATTAAATACACATTCTGCTTTAAGAATCATTCACTCCACCAAAAAGTTTTACAGAATTAATAATAAATTGCCCTATAATGATTAAATGAAAGAGCTTGTACTATAATTTCATTCTTTTTTTTTCCTTTTTTTTTTTTTTGCCAGTCCTGGTTTGAGCTCAGGGCCTGAGCACTGTCCTACTGTCCTTGGACTTTCTCAAGGCTAGAGCTCTACCACTTGAGCCTCAGCACCACTTCTGGCTTTTTTCTATGGATGTGGTACAGAGGAATCGAACACCAGTCTTTGTGCATGCTAGGCAAGCCCTCTACCACTAGGCCAAGCTCCAGGCCTATAATTCCATTCTCATAAAAATGTATTAAATTACAAAGGGTAAAGTTTTCCAGGTATAAATATAAAGCTCACCTGTAGTTTCGTAAACAAAAAGACAGAACACACATGTCACAAAAAAACTACTTTATTTCTAATAAAGATAAATTTGGTTCAAACTTTTGACCATTAATGTACCTGGCAGTGTATGCAAAGTCACAGATTTCGAACTTCCCTGGAATTGAATCATCCTGCTTTAAAAGCTTCAATTCTAAAATAAGAATTATGAAGTGACAGAAAACATCACAATCTGAATTCTAGTTAACACAAAACCACATGGTTTGTAAGGTCAAGTCCCTAATTTACAGCTGGGAAAATCACCATAGAAGACAACTAAGACTGGATCAGAATCACTTAATGGAAAACCAGAGGCAGGCCTCAAACTACATGTCACATCTCTGGCCACTTGCATAAAGAGGGATTTGCAAGCTGGAGGACAGTAAATCTATCTAAACCTGTCTAAATGTGATCACCTAATAGTACTATTGCTTTCCTAAAATTTCCAAATAAGTTAGACAGTGAGGTGATAACATACTCTTTCCTGAAGGATTATTAAAAATCTTAAACTTCAGTCTCTGTAATGTCCTTTTCAAAACTCAAAATATGAAGAGATGAAGAAATGGTGAGAAATGCAACTATCATATTCAATGTACATTATGTAAAAACTGAACTACTAACCTGGGGGTAGACAAGGGAAGAGAAAAAATGGGAGAGAAGGAATTTTAAAAAAATCAAAAATATCCTCCATCTTGAAACATACCTATCATCCTCAAAATACAAGAAAACTCACCAGGCTTTTTAGGACATCAAGTCTTCTCATGAAATCTCTTTTTCCCAACAACTGGTCAGAAGTGAACAGGGACAAGCTGCACTAAGGATATACAAAGATTTTTTTTTTTAACTTGTTCATTTAATCCATTTCTGAATTCTCTACCGTAAGTGAAGAAACCAAATGTAAGTGAACAGGAGTCTGTCTGCAAATATAAAATCCCTTTACATAATTGGCTCTTAGAAGTTTGGAGCTTATGGAAAACCCAATTAAATTTTACCTGGCATATATGTACTAAAATATTTTGTTTGCCTTTTGAAGCCACACAAGATTCCAGCCCACAGACACAGAACCTTCAGTTTCTTTCTCACAACGGTCATGTACAACTCCAAAATTACACTATAAAAATGTTATTAAAACTCAGTAATAGTAACAAAGAAATTCACCACAGAACACTAATTCTTGGAAATCCCATGGAGCCTCTAATACACACACACACACACACACACACACACACACACACACACAAACACACATACATCTTCTTACCCAAGATAAACAAAAAATAACAACATATAAATTAAGTGCCAGACATAGAAGGCTCCCCATGGTACGCCAATGTTCTTACATTACAATGGAATTAATCCTGATCTCACTTGAACTCTGTAAGCTGAGTACATAATGGCATTATTTTTCAAAGGGAATATTATATCAGTAAATTACTGCACACTTTACAAATAGCATGTGTAATGTTTAATCCTTAACAGAAATCAGCCTCATGCCTCTTTATAGGCACCTGTACCTGGGACTTTGAGAAATAGTGCACAGTGGCATCCCACATCCAGAAGTATCAAGACCTCATCCTGAGCCAGGCATTGGTGGCTCATACCTGTAACCTTAGCTACTCAGGAGGTTGAGATCTGAGGATGGAGGTTTGAAACTAGCCTAGAAAAAAGTCTGTGAGCTTTTTATCTCCAGTTAACCAGCAGTTATCCAGACTTAAGCAAAAAGCCAACTGAGCCTACAAACTAAGAGTTTAAGATCCAGTAGGTAGTAGCATTAAAAAAAATAATGGGGCCGGGAGTCTGGCCTATTGGTAGAGTGCTTGCATAGCATGCATGAAGACCTGGGTTTGATTCCTCGGTACCACATACATAGAAAAAAAGAAAAAGAAAAAGCTGGAAGTGGTGCTGAGGCTCAAGTGGTAGAGCTCTAGCCTTGAGAAAGTCCAAAGATAGTGCTCAGGCCCTGAGTTCAAGCCCAGGACTGGCAAAATAAACAAACAAACAAATAAGTAAATAAATCCTCATATTTATTTGTGACCCAATAGTGAATACCACTATTCTCTCCATGCTAAGTAGAATGCATAGAATGCAAAAGCAATCAGACTTCACTAAAATGAGATTCACGTTTTTAATACTATCAAAAGCCAATAAGCCAGGCACCTGTAATCCTAGAAACTCAGAAGGCTAAGATCTGAGGATCACAGATCAAAGCCAGCCCAGGCACAGAAGTTTGTGAGACTCTTAACTCCAATTAACCACCAGAAAACCAGAAGAGATACTGTGGCTCAAGAGGTAGAGTGCTAGCCTTGAGTTGAAGAGCTCAAGACAGAGCTCAAGGTCCAAAACAACTTCAAGCTCTATGACCGACAAAAATGTCTCTCCCCCCCCCACAAACTTCTCCCCAAAAAAATAATTGCCAAGAATATCTGAAGATCAGATAAGTGAACCAATTTCTCACTTATAGAGACATTTAGAAAACTTTTTTGTGTTTTCAACTTAAAAGCATTTTGTGCATTACAATTTCCTTGCCTTAGGAAATAAAGGAAAGAATGACTCCAAATTACATGTGTCCTTCAAACATGAATGGCCATCCAGAAATTGAATGTGTCCAGGGGGTGAGTTCTCCATCACCTTTTCCTTCTATGGGACCCTACCACTACTAGGCAATGTTAAGAATAATACCTGTGGCTACAAACTCACTTCACACAAGAATGAAAAGTTGAGCCTTGATGAGAAATCAACAAAGAAAAAAAATGTATCTTCACATATGTTCAGCCAGAATCATAAGCTCTTGTCCCAAGACATCTGTTGGTACTAGGGCAACTTTTAACTTTACCAATCCAACATCTTTCCCCAACCTCTGGCCATAAGCACAAGCCATAATTCAGGCCAACCTAAATAACCCAACCTAGTCCTAACAATTACCTTAGAGACAGGAAACTGACTAAAGTTTCATCAGACTTCTGTGGGATGTTCCAAACTAGAGACAGAAGACGCCACATTTGCCTCTAGTCGGAACTCTTTTCCTGTCCGAGGCTGTGATCTGACTTGCCTTATTTCACTTCTGGGGATATACAAATTTAGTGGCACTTTAGAAATTTTGCCAGAGGTAGCCCCTGGAACATTCTTCCTCCTGACACTTGTGTGGCTAGCTATGTCTTACATTCAGATCTCAATTCTCAACGTTTGACATCCCTTCTGCACAAAAGCTTCTCTAAAGCAGAAAACTGTTACATTATTCTACCTTAACTTTCCTCACAGCAGTCACCTTTTAATAGATATTTTTTCAAATCTCATCGCTATATCTAGAACATGACCATAACCAAACATGAACTCATTCCATAATTTCTTGAATAAACAAATACAAGCTGTAAATAAGTGAGTCCAAAGCCAAAAGGAGCAAGGCTCTAGGGAGAAAACCAGCCTGAAAGAATGCCATTAAGGAAAGAAGCAGAGAAAAAGTAGGCATTTCAGGCACCTGTGTGAATAAACCAAACTGGATTAAACAGTGAAATGTACAAATAAGATGCCTTCTAACCAGAACAAGCACTACTACTGAAGAGAATTACAATCCAAAGTGACTAAAGAGAATTACAATCCAAAGTGACTAAAGAGAATTACAATCCAAAACTAGCACAGGCAGAAAAGTCCATGAGACTACTCTATCTCCAGTTAATCAGGAAAAAAAAAAAAAGCTAGCAGTAGAGGTGTGGCTCAAGTGGAAGAACATCAGTTTTGAGAGAAAAAAGCCAAGTGAAGCTAAAGGTCCTGAATTCACACACACACACACACACACACACACACACGCACACGCACGCACGCACGCACACGCGCACACGCACACGCACGCACGCACGCACACACACACACACACACACACACACACACACACACAGAGGCTTTAAGAAATGGCAGTCAGTGCTTCAAAAATTCTCATTCACAGGTCAGGCACAAAGTGGTTCCTGCTTGCAATCCTAGCTACTCAAGAGGCTGAGATCTGAGGATTGGTTTGAAGCCAGCCAGGCTGGAAAGTCCATGACACTCTGATCTCCAATTAACCACCGCAAAAGCCAGTAATATAGCTGTGGCTCAAGTGGTAAGGTGCTAGCCACCCTTGAGCACAAAAGTTCAGAGACAGTACTCATATCCTGAATTTAAGCCCGCCCCCGGGGGGGGGGGGGAGCAGCGGGGAATCTTTTTCTTAGATCTAATCTCCTAGGTATTGCTTGGGACTCAGACTAGAAGGAAAAGAGAAATATTCTGAGATTGTAATCTTATTCTTGAACTTGCCCTGAGTAAAAGAAGGGAATTAGGGTACATTTCCACAAGCAATCCTGAAAGTTGAAATGAAGTCTCTTTCTAGTGAGGTCTCTTTGTAGGAGTCAGAAATAGGAAGTCTCAATGCCTGAAAAAAAGCTGAATCCAAAACGTAAGAAGGGAAGGGTTGGTGCTAAATGGGATCAACAGTAGCCAACACAGGAGTGTTTGCATGTATTCCTGGTCTGAAAATTAAAAAGAAAAACTATACTGTATTATGACACAGATAGCTTGAACAAAGTAAGGATCCAAATAATTCTTTCCTCAAATAAACCTTAGAGAATATCAGTACTAGTTTCATAAGAGAAAAACAATATGAAACTCTAAAAGTTCTCTCATCACTCATAGTTGTATTGCAAAAATAAAGTGCATTTGGCTACTTCCACAGCAGAATCCTATGACATTTTATACCTTAAATTCTGATTTTGTTGGGGATGGGATGGTAAGAGAATCCCAAGACAGATGAGAGCATGCTGGATTTGAATCCAGGGCTCTAATCTCAACTCTTCCATTAAATTTGTGTTGTCACTCATCTGTTTATTTCCCTTGGTCAAGAAATTAATAAGTCACTTTCCTTGTTCAATGAACTAACAAGTAAAGATAAACTGAGACGATCTTTTCTGATTAAGGTATTGTTCCTCATTAATTTCTAATTAGAAGTGATATTTGCTCCGTAACTAGAAGATTTCTGCAGATGATTTCCAGTTGAAAATCTGGGTGAGCCAAATCCTTAAGAACCCTTCCAAGACTCATAAGGCTTTTTCCTACAGTACTTCTCTCTCACCGAAACTGCCCCGGTAGTCGTAAATGTAAATAGCATGCTGTTACAACTTCTGAAATAATTTGTGAACTTAATTTAATTTTTCGTTAAGCCCAAATTCATTATTAAAACGCTGCAGTATACCTACAGAAGCAGGCCCTCGTGCTTGGACAGCGGAATGGAAAATGACAGAAACCACTTCAGAATTCAATTAAAGACAAGCTTCCTAACCACTGGCTTAGATGAGGAGGAAGACTGAAGTCAAAGCACAATGAGCGCTGGAACTTGAGTCACAACCAAATGGAAATCTCTGAAGACAGTGAAAGGGGCAATCTCCCCAAGACAAGCAGGCAGGACTAGGAGAGACTGACCCTGAGTTCACATCACTTCTCTTTGAGATCATTGATATACAGTTGTGATAAGTTCAAAAACAGGCTGATGACAGAGAGAGACAGGAGAGGAAATCACTGCCATGCCTTTTGGGAACCTCAGTTGAACACATTTTGGCAAAGCTGACCCAAAATCATATGGGATGACTCTGGATAAAATGCCATGACTTTTGCCAGCTGCATTACGACCTGGAGCTAGTTCTTCTCAAAATTATTAATAATGAAAAATACTTACACAGGATACACATGATTGCCAGGAAAAAAAATGCACTTCTTTGAAACAGATTTTAAAACAACAAACCACCCACAGAAACCACAAGGGCACAAGATGAAATGATTCTGGTCCCGACTTGTGAAGCACTTAAGCACTCCCCAAGAGAAAGATGCAGCATCAGGCTCTTTTGCTAAGATGAGTGAATGGACTGTCTATGAAAATACCTAATTTACAATTATCACGAGATCAGTATAAATATACTTCTAATGGCCTAAGTTTCAAGAGAAACAATTTCCTCCAAGGAGAACCTTACCATTTTAAGAGACTACTTACTTCTTTTAAGAAAATGCTTCTTTTTCTCCAAGTAAAAAACTAGGTAAAGATTCAAATTTGGATCTCAAAATATATTAAATCTTCCTTAATGTACTTAGCATTACAGTATTAACGCTATATAAGCTACACCTATTAGAATGGTCCATTTTAATATCAATATTCCCTGTTATCAGCCTCAGCATCATTAATACATTAGGATTGCTCAATTTGTACCTTAGTAAAACATTATACCAGATACCTAACTTTAAATAAAGCTGAAAAGAAGAAGGAATAAATACAAGGGAAGGAATATTGATCCAGAAAGAGAAGGCAGGAATTAGATATCTGGAATTATACACTAGGCCAGTTTTACTGAACAAGTAAAGAGAACCAGAAAGGAAGTCAGTCAGGCTATATGTAAATGAGTTTTTATGTAAACTTTACCTATTATCCAAGGCATTGTTACATGCTAGCTTGATTCTTCTTTTCTGTGGACTTCCTTTCTGGTTCTATTTACTTGTTCAGTGAAATCATCTGTTACCCAGTTCCTGCCTTCTCATTTCTGCTGGTCTCCTAAACAATATTCCTAGACTGAGCAGTAGGAACTATCTAAGTATTAATTTTAAATCTTATAAACTGTAGTTCCAACACAAAGAAAAAGATGAAAATGTCAAGGATAGAAAGACTGGACTATCATGTTATCAGGAAGAATACAGTTCTGAAGAATGACTAGACGTCCATAAAATGCAGAACACACTCTATAAACATACAGAGGAGCTCCAAACATCACACAATTTGTCCACCAAAAATTTTCATGCTGTGATAAAAGAACCCTTTTCTAAATAGCTGTTAAGAACAGTGATTATGTGTACAGAAATGATAAAGGTCCATAGTTTTTTTTGGGGGGGAGGGGGGTTAATGCCAAGGCTTAATAATGGTAATCAAAATATAGGAAACTAGTGAGAGTTTATGGTACATATTCTCAGACTATAAATTTAGGGGAAATTTGGTTTTGGTTTCTGCAGTGCTGGAAACCTGAACTCAGAACCTTGTGCATGCTAAGCAAGTGCTCTACAACTGGGCTACACGAGAGAATACATTTTACACAAAGACTTAGTGACAGTATGAAGGAAGAAACCTTTTATACACTAGATAAGAAAAAGTACAAATCAGAGTAAAAGATGAATAAACAAAATATGTAAAACAATGATCTTCAAATACTGGACAGCAGCAAATACAATTCCTGAAAAAGGTTGCCAGACGTTTAGCACAGCTAATCAACCTCCATCCTTGCCTCCATATAAGAACTAAAGCAAGATTCCAAACATGTTAAAAATGGTAGGAAAGGGGGCCGGGAGTTTAGCCTAGTGGTAGAATGCTTGCCTAGCATGCATGAAAACCTGGGTTCGATTCCTTGGTACCACATACATAGCAAAAAGCCAGAAGTGGTGCTGTGGCTCAAGTGGTAGAGCTCTAGCCTTGAGAAAATCCAGGGACAGTGCTCAGGCTCTGAGCCCAAGCCCAGGACTGGCAAAATAAAAAAAAAAAAAATGGTAGGAAAGTTTATTAGAAAAGAAAGATGGCAAACAGAGAGATGACATTAGCAGAGAAAATAGCCCAGTTGCCCTACCACAGAAGAGTAGATCCAGAAAATGTGGTACATACACATAATGGAATTTTACTCTTCAACTAATGGAATAATATGTCATTTGCAGAGGAATAGATGGACCTAGAATAAATCATGTTAAGTGAAGTAAGCCAGGTTCAGAGAGACAAACGGACATTTTTCTCTCATCCATGGAAGCTAGATCTACATACAATTATGCACAATACCAGCTCAGTGCATTTACAAACAGAGAATACAGTCTGGGGAGGAATCCAAAGGTGGAGCTCCTCTCAACAACTAAAATACTGTTTACCAAAACAAACAATAGGGCCAGGAGCTTAGCCTAGTGGTAGAGTACTTGCCTAGTATGTACAAAGCCCTGAGTTCAACACCCCAGTACCACATATACAGAAAAAGCCAGAACTGGTGTTGTGGCTCAAGTGGTAGAATGCTAGCCTTGAGAAATGCCCAAGGACAGTGCCCAGGCCCTGAGTTCAAGCCCTAGGACTGGCAAAAAAACAAAACAAAACAAAAAAACCTCTAGGAAAGGGAAACACATTTCTCTGGGGGAGGGACAAAAAATGAAGTACATAACTCGTGGGTAGGGATGGGAAGGGAAAATAGGGGAGAATGAAGAGCTACTACTGTCATATCTTCACTTAGGGAATTGTAAACCCCCTTAGTACAACTACAAAATAATGATCCTTTTTTTCCGGTCCTGCGGCTTGAACTCAGGGCCTGGATGCTGTCCTTAAGCTTTCTTAAGGCTAGCACTCTATCACTTGAGCCACAGTAATAGTACTTCTGGCTTTTTCTGTGTATGTGATACCGAGAAACCCAGGGCTTCTAGGCCACACTCCTGGCCCCAATAATGACAACTTTTTTTTTGAAGTGATCACCTTTTTATTAAGATGTTGGCAATACCCAAATCTGGGCTAGAATCACCCTAACCACATTACCAGGCTCTGTCCCCTCCCACATACCCTGTGGGGCTCAGAACTCCCAGAACACAAAACGCTCTTCTCCACAAGTCTTGTCATTCCATTGGCCGTTGGTGAAACAGCCACCTATAGAAGAGAAAGGATGAAGACAAAGGCAATCACAGGTATTTTTCTTCTGAATAAAAACTCTTCACGTTCAACCTCTACTGTCCTACTCAATGAGTTATTGAGACAATAACCCAAAGAGGCTACAGAGACTGGCCATGGAGCTGAAATACTGGCAGAATTGCCTGCGGCTGAGTTATAATACTAAGCAATTGTTGCCTACTACAGAGCTGCAACTCTAGTGGTCTCTGTCCACTGTGGAACCAGAAGGGCTGTGTGGACTCTGCCACTGAGAGCAACAGCATAAAATTTTGTGTCAACATAGCACCGACATGCAAGAAGGAAACAGCACTTCAGATCACCTTCCTCTATTTTTAGGAATCCAGACATTGACCTTCAGTTAAATAGGGAGACTTGGAGGCACAGTCAGAATAGCCAAGTCATCTGGGCGTGGTGGTTCACACCTGTAATCTAGCTACTCAGGAGGCTGAGATCTGAGGATCAAGGTTCAAAGCCAGCCCAGGCACAAAAGGACCTGAGACTCTTATCTCCAATTAACCTCTGGAAAAACAGGAAGTGGGGCCTGGCTCCAGGGATAGGACAACAGCTGTGAGCTGAATAGCTCAGGGGCAACATCCAGGCCCAGGGTTGGATGGTAGCCTTGATCTGAAGAACTCAGGGACAGTGCCCAGGCAGAGTTCAAGCCCCACAGCCCACACACACAAAATAATAATAATAATAATAATAATAATAATAGCCAAGTCATTGGCAGGTTCAGAGAGTCCATTATTTCAAGATTGGTCAGCTGGGGCCTTGTTAAAATAAAAGCTATTTAACTAACACCTGGCAGGTGCTGTGCCACCGTTTACTGAATTCCAAGACAGCTGCAAATGAGTGCAAGAGAGAATAACTCAGGAGCATTAAGTGCTTCCCCTCCGCAGACTACCACCAGCCCATGGTGCAGAGTCACTGGTTCAAAGACCCAGATCCACTGGCTTGGGTAGGCAAGTGAAAGATGAATTGTTACTGAGCACTGGTGGCTCACCCCTGTAATCCTAGCTACTCAGAAGGCTGGGATCTGAGGACTGTGATTCAAAGTCAGTTAACTCCAACTAACCACCAGAAAATTGGAAATGGCTCTGTGGCTCAAAAGGAAGTGCACTAGCCTTGAACGAAAGAACTCGGGGATAGCGCTCAGGCCCTGAAATCAAAGCCCCACAATCAGGGGGTAAAAAAAAAAATCCTGTTTTAGAACTATGTTGATCACTTTATGCTAGAATAAAACCTATAATTAATCTTTAGGTGTCAGTGAAAAAAAACTACTGGGGGTCATAGACCCTGGTTGCCATATAGGCTGGTCACTTCTAAGCTAGAAGGCTAAATTACAATACTTTCTCTCAGAGACCCAGGATAATATCCCTTGTATTCCCCACCACTCAAGGCTGACTGCTCTCCACCAAAGGCAAGGAAACAAACGAGAAATATCTATGTAACTGATTTAGTTTATCAGGTTTCACCACAATGTCAGGTAGTAACTCAAGCCCAGATGGCCACTCACTGAGCTGAGAAGACAAAGTCAATGTCTTTTAGAGGAATCCATTTTCTCCATCCATTCAAGAAATAAAAAGAAGTTGAGGCAGACAGACTGAGTTTATTTGAAGGGGAAGGGGAACCATGAGACTTTCCATTTGGAGAGGAGTGAATCTAAATAGAGGCCTCTCTGAGAGCTACTGATATAGTGTAGGAATCCTCCCAAGCTTTCTGCTGATGCTTGATGCCTTGTGCATGAACCACCCTGGCTCTCCTCATTAGTTGAGCAGGAGCCTAGGGCATTCTGGGAGGAAGTGTCTGAGGGGAACTCACATCACTATGGGAAGAAGCAATTGAGCAGGAGCCCCAGGAACTATGAGAAAAAGAATTGCCATGAGGGCCCACATGTTATCTGCCACATTATGTCCACTGTTTGGGGTTTTTTGTCAGTCATGCGGCCTGAACTCAGGCTCTACACACTGTCCACGAGCTTTTTCGCTCAAGATTAGCGCTCTACCACTTTGAACCACAACTGGCCTTCCAGTTTTCCGGTGGTTAAGAGTCTCGTGGCCTTTTTTATCCGGGTTGGCTTTGAACAGTGATCTTCAGATCTCAACCTTCTGAGTAACTACGATTACAGGTGTGAGCCCCAGGTACCCAGCAATGTCCATCAATTATTACATGTGTCTACCTAACAGTTTCCTTTTCCTCAGAGTGAAAAATGTCAATGCAATTAACTTTGCAGACCAAGAATCTGAAAATAAAAGCTCCAAAGCCAGAAAAGCATTCTCAGATTAGAATTAACACCAATTCACACATGAATAAAAAAAATCAACAAAAACATTTTTCAGTGATGAGGAAAAAAATTACAAGGGGACAGTACAATACTTATAAGATAGAGCAGGACTAAAAGAATATGCTGCTGGATGAAAATTTAAAAAAAAAAAGATCCTGACAAACCAGCCAGGGCCAAGGGCCCCTCCTATAGAGGTTCTGCAACTTTCACCATGGCCTTGAGCAATCCGATATGCAGGCCTACACATCACTGCACCATGGCCTTGACCAGTACCGAGTGCAGGACCATTGCCCCTATAAGACTTCAACGTCCACAATGAGCTGCTTGAACGCCAGAAGTGTGCACCATCAAACAAGCAACCAGTCAGAGGCACTAAAAGATTCATGGAGAGTTCATGTGGTCTGCCTGGAGCCTCTGATTGGCTCTGGGGACTGCTATTGCCCACAGGCCATCCAATGAGCTTGACAGTCACACAGCTCTCTCCTACACACCATACTCAGGCAGTGCCCTGCCGCAGAACCCCTCCTGTATAACAGAAGCACCGTTTTGTCTTTTCCTTTTCCTTCAATAAATCCTTACTGTTTACTTCTCCGTTTGTGACTGTGGACTCATTCTTCCAGATCATCAACACAAAGACCCAACCCAGGTGTTGCAATTTTCCAGTATCAGTGAGTTTTTAGCTTAATTTTCATGCTTCAAGAATGCAAATTTCACATTGTCTTTACAGAAAGTACAACTTAGTATTATTTTTTAAACGCGTACATATTGGGGGGTTTTGAACTGAAGACCTCATGCTTGGTAGGCAGGAACCAAAAATTTGAGCCACCCCTCCAGCCCTGCTCTTTTCTTTTTATATGGCTAATGCTGTCAGGTTCTCAGCAATTCCATGGTTTGATTGACAGCTGGCAGAACCTTTTCTGATACCTAAAAGCAATGGTATCTGGCCAAGAGCAGAGCCAAAAACATTCCCAGATCATAACTACTACTGCAGTATTGCCGCCACTACAGAAAGTACATTTGAGACAAAGGTAACCACAGCTATCACCCCATCACGGCAAGAGGCCTCAGGCACTGTCCATCAGGTGGCCAGCTTCCACTACAAGAAGAGTTTTGGCTCAAGTGGCAGAATGCCAGCCTTGAGCCAAAAAGAAACAAAGAGCCCAAGTTTAAGCCCCAGTATTGGAATGCACGCACACATACACACACATACACACACACACATACTCCTCAAATCTGTGGTTCTTGTATAAAGCCTTCATATTTCCTGAGCTAGCTCTTCTACAGCAACTCCAAATGACAAAGCACATTGGTTAAACAATTAAGGGTTCGGTTGGGGGGGGAGTGAAGCCCACCCAAACTCCAGGAACTTTCATTAGACATGCCTTTCATTCTTTTCCTCCTTACCCATCCGAAGAGCTTGTGGTGTTTTACCATTTTAAAACAGCTCATTTTCTGTTAATGTAGATCATCTAAATATATAAGCTAAATGTCTACTTCACTTCTAGAAACATGATCAAGTAGCCAAAGCCACAGATCTGTTTTGATGACCACTTTGACTCAGTTGTCCATTGCGATAAGAACTCTAGCCTTGCCATTAGCAACTGAGTACAACCATGAGTTCTCATGCCACCTGGAAACTAACTGTCCCCACTACATTCACATCTCCCAATCCAATCACAGTTGCAGTTCCAACTCCTAATGTCTGGCCTTCAGAAGAGAACTTTCATAGACAGTCCTCTCCAAAGTCACTAGAGCTCTCTCAGGAAGTTCCCATAGCACTGGTGCTATAATAGGTACCCTAAAAGATGCTTCTGCTGGGCCCCAGCTTTGCATCTGTGCCTTTTGATCCAAGCTGTTTTCCTCTGCAGTCCCTTTAAGATCATCTTGGGCTTCAGGAAACAGAAGCTCACTGAGAAGCATCTTGCATGGGAGACACACAACCCTCCAACAGGCAATGCCGCCTTCTTATCTGCTTAAAGAAAACAAGGGTCTACTTTGGTCCAGAAATGAAGTGACAACAATTCTCCAGAAGCCCTCCAAGGACAAAGACTGAGCTAAAGGTCAACCAGGCCCCACCAGTAACCCAGGACTGTGTGAACTCTGACATTTTTCTCTCTATTTAACATGACACCAGAGACTGTCCCCTGAAGATGGTTGACAATGGGCGGAATTGCTACCTTCCCATGGCAACCATGAAGAAATTTCCTTTCTGAACACTTCATCATGTACCTTTGTTTAGCATATGGGGGTGAGTGGCCAGGCGTGACTTGGAACTCCTGGATGTGGGGCCTAGGATCTAACCAGTTTCAGTACAAGATCTGCCTTTTGAAGCCTCCTAATTTGAGTCTCCTACTCAGAGGCTTACTCCCTAAGCCTCTAAGTTCCTTCTACTTGAACATATGGCAAGTTTAATAATTTCAACCTGTGCTGTAGACTAATTTGTGGCCTATTTCAGTCAAAGAAGCAACTGTTTTAGTATTGAGCAACGATGGCTCATGCCTGTAATCCTAGCTACTCAGGAGGCTGAGATCTGAAGATCACAGTTCTAAGCCAATGCCGGGAAAGAAAGTCCATGAGACTTTTATCTCCAATTAACAACCAAAAATCCAAAGTGAGGGATGTGGCTCAAGTGGTAGAGCTCTACCCTTAAGCAGAAATAGCTAAGGGATAGCAAACATGCAGGCCCTGAGTTCAAATCTCAATACTAACACCAAAACAAAAAATTTTTCAGGGGCCAGGAGTTTGGCCTAGTGGTAGAGTGATTGCCTAGCATGCACAAAGACCTGGGTTCGAGTCCTTGGTACCACATACATAGAAAAAAGCTGGAAGTGGCTCAAGTGGTAGAGCTCTAGTCTTGAGAATGCCCACGGACAATGCTCAGGCCCTGAGTCGAAGCCCTAGGACTGGCAAAAAAAAAAACCCACCAATTAGATTCATTAGATTCATATTTTACATTGACATCTTCAGCAAATTTAAAGTGAATCTTCAGTAATAATAAATTCCAGATGAATATGGGACATCTGGTCAGAAATAAACAAATGCCTGACAGCTACACAATTAAAATATAATAATGATAGAAAAAAGAAGAGGTAGAAGTAGAAGGATCAATGTTCCAGGCCAGCCTAGGCAAAAGCACAAATACAAACAAGTGGGTAACCCAAGTTATAGGGTTCTTGCCTAGCAAGTCTGAGGTGCTGAGTTCAAGTCCCAGTACTACAAAAGAAAAAAAATTTCCAATTTCCCCAGGTAATATATTCAATCATAGTAAGAGTTAATAAGTATTTGTCCATGAAGTGTTTATTTAGTCATTTCTACATTCATTTTGGAAATTCAACTAATTCACATGCCTAAACTGAAATTTTCCTCTATGTAATATGAAGCAATTATATCCAGAGAAAATGTTAATGTTCTATGTCTAAGATATACTGCTTATCACTCATAAAAGTACTTTATAGCCTACTTTATTAAGTTTCTCAGTCAATGAGCAACTTATTTTTTTTTACATTTATAAATTCCTAACCACACTATAACAGCCTTCTTGAAGACAAAAATATAGTTTGTAATCTCTGGAATTATCATGGCACTCAGCAGATACCCAGGACAGTTCACAGATTCAATACATATGGGAAATTTTTACAGATCTGAACTCAAACGATTTCCAAATGATATAATTATGTACACACCTGATAAAGATGACAAAAAATGGTAGAGTGTAAATGGAGTAAAATGACAGTAATGTTTTGGACTATTCAAGTATTCAACAGCATTAGTAGGAAGGCTGCAGTAAGGACTTTTGCCATCTTTTTGCTCCATAAAATATGAGCAATGGTGGCCAAAAAAAAAAAATCAAAACTTTTTTTCAGAACACCATAATGAATCACAGACATTACTCCAGGCAGCTATGGTCACCTGTCCTAGGTGTTGCCTCCCTTTCTCAAGGATCTTAACAGTCTGAAACCAGCAGGCCCCAAACTGTGATGCAATCTGGGGAGGAACCTGGGGAGAGAGGATGGAGTGAACCTCCTCACAGAAAACTACTGGCCCATCTCAATCCTGAGGAGCTCAGGAACATGCCATCCCCCTGCTAATCTTTATTTGGTCTAATTCAAAGTTTGCCCGATGCCAGGAACCTGTTCCTCAGAGATCTGCCAACAACAAAACAAAGAGGGCCTATTGTTTTGGGGGGGGTTGGGGGGAAGGGGGGAGAGAGACATGGACACCACAACAAATAGAACCAAGATCTCAAAAAAAAAGAAAAAGCTATGGAATAAGAAGCTCCATAAGGGCTTTGAAAAGATCCAGCATTTCCTTTTACAATACAGAAAGCCAAGCTCATACATGACGCAGAATGCATACTTGGTTGCGTGTGTGTGTGTGTGTGTGTGTGTGTGTGTGTGTGTGTTCCTGCAAGCTAGCTTATGCCTCAAGAAAGCTGTCCACTAGATCTAAACTTTCACCTTCTGCTAATCTTTAGGCTGTGCACAAGCAGGAAAGGAAGGTTAAGGCAGATGCTTGCCTAAGCATTGGGAACCTGTCCCACCCAGTAGAGAATCCTTGGAGACTCAAGGATGCTGGACATTTATAGAAAGAATAATCTAATCATCAGCTGACCAGTAAGCTAACCAGAAGAGGCCTCAGATAAGAATACAGAACTTCCATGCAGAGTTCAAAAGTCCCTACGGCTGGGCAACCAGTGGCTCATGCCTAAAATTCTAACTACTCAGGAGGCTGAGATCTGAAGTTTGGGTTCAAAGCCAGCCCCAGAACCATGTCCCTCACAAATAAGAGCAAAGATTAACAAATAGGAATGCATCAAAATAAAAAGCTTTCCCACAGCAAAGAAAACAGTCACTAGACTGAAGAAGCAATAGGAATGAAGGAGATGTTTGCCAACTATACATCTGACAAATAATTAATAACCGGACTCGACAAGGCACTCAAGAACTAAACTCCAAAAGAATCAATAAGAGAATTCATAAATGGGCAAATGCATGAAACAATTCTCAAAAGAAGAAATACAAATGGGCAGTAAATACATGAAATACAAATCAAAAATGACACTGATCCTCCTTTACTCTAGACAAAGGCTGGTAGGGAAAGGAACACTTATACACTACTGGTGTAAGAGAACTACTATATGACCTAGTGATACCACTCTTGGGCCTATATCCAGAAAGAATAAGGATACAACAGCAACACTTGCACACTAATATTTACTACCTCACTATTCACAGCAGCCCAGCTATAGAAGCAACCCAAGAAGCCTTGATTCTTTCAAGTACTGAAACACTTGATGAAAGGACAATAAAAATGTGGTATATACATATAATGGAGTATTATTTAGCTATAAAGAAGCCTGAAATTATGTCAAAAAATGAATTATGCACAAAAATGAATAAAATTGGAAATCATCTTGTTATACAAAGTCGGCCAGATGCAAAAGGGCAAAGGTCTGTGTATGAGACCATGATTGTAAATGTGGAGCTGTTTAGAGGACAGGAAAAAGAAGAAAGATGGGGTGAATAATGAGGAATGGAAGGTGAATAATATTAAAAAAAAAACAAACATGACATCACTGGGCACCAGTGGTTCATGCCAGTAATCCTAGCTACTCAGGAGGCTGAGATCTGAGGATTGTGGTTCAAAGCCAACTTGGGAACTAAAGTCCATGAGACTCTTATTTCTAATTAAACACCAGAAAACCAGAAGTGGAGCTGTGGCTCAAGGGGTAGGCCAGTACCCTTGAGCTAAAGAGTTCAGGGACAGCACCCAGGCCCAGAGTTCAAGTTCCATGCCCAACCAAAAAAATAAATAAATAAATAAATGGCATCTATAAATGCAAACTCAGGTGAAAGCTGTCAAATAATAAGGGGAATAGAAAACAGGGAAAGAACAATAGGGGAGGATAATCTGAGAGATGTCAAAGGCATGTGTGAAAGAAATACCACAATGAAACCACTTTGCACTAACAGTCTAAAAATATGAATGACAGGAATATGTAGTAGGTTTTGTGGGGGTGGGCACACTGGGAGAGATATGAGGCAATAAAGAGGGTGTTGAAGAGCAAGTATGTTCCAAGTGCTTGGTGTACATGCATGAAAAATGAAACCTAATGAAACTGCATTAAGACAGGAGAGGAATGGCAACAGGATGACATTGATTGGAGTATATTATACAGGTGTATAGAAATATCACTACAAAATTCCTTGGCACAAGTAATGCATGCTAAAAATGTAAAATAAAATAAATTAAGCATCCAAATAAAGACTGTAAAGAACTATATAAATAAAAACACTTTATAAATACAAGTTGATTTTACAATGGATTATAGTCCTAAATGCAAAATTTAAAGCAATGAAAAGTTTTAGACAAAGAGGAAAAAACCTGTGAAGCTACAGATCAAGCAAAACAAATCATAAAGGAAAAAAAAAAGATAAACTGGAATTCATCAAAATTAGAAGCATTTGTTTCTTGAAATACACAGGAAATTGAAAAGACAAACTGCAGACACAAAGAAAAATATTTGTAGAGTCAAGCACCTGTGGCTCAAGCTTGTAATCTTAGCTACTCAGGTTATGAAGATATTGAATATCTCAATTCAAAACCAGCCTGGGCAGGAAAGTCTGTGAGACTCTCATCCCCAATTAACAACCAAAAAGCAGGACATGGAACTGTGGCTCAACTATTAAAGCACTATCTTGAGCAAAAAAAAAGCTAAGAGACACCACCTAGACTCTGATTTCAAGCCCCAGTACCTGCACAAAAAAGGGGGCAGGGAGAAGGAAGCTAGGAGGAAAGGAGGGAGGAACAAGAAGGAAGGAATGAGGGAGGGAGGAGGGGAGGATTGAAAGAGTTTTTAAGAAAGCTCGAAAGTCACCAGGATAGCTGGCTGCCAGTGGTTCACGTCTGCAATCCCAGCTACTCAGAAGACTGAGATCTGAGGAATGCAGTTCAAAGCCAGCCCAGGCACAGAAGTTGGTGAGACTCTTATCTCCAATTAACCACCAGAAAACTCAAAGTGGCACTGTGGCTCAAATGATAGAGCACTAGCCTTGAGCTCAATTGAGCTCAGGGACAGCACTCAGGCCCAGGGTTCAAGGCCAACCCCCCCCCAAAAAAGTGACCAGGATATCAAGTGTTGGTGGCTCACACTTGCAATCCTAGCTACTCAAGAGGCTAAGATCTGAGGATCACAGTTCAAAGCCCAGGCCAGGCAAGAAAATCCTTGAGTCTCTTATCTCCAATAAGCTACTCTGAAAAAGCCACAAGTGGTGTTGTGGCTCAAGTAGCACATAGCACTTAGCCTTGAGCAAAAGCAGCTCAGGGACAGCACCCACACCCAGAGTTCAAGCCTGTTCAAGACTGTCTCACTCACACACACACACAAAATCACCAGGAACAGTTGTTTAAAGGAGCTAGAGTATGAAGTAGCTTATCCTAAACTTTCACAAAATGGAAACATCCCACCCAGTTCAATTCACTTGGCTTGTGCTATCAAGAGACCAGCGGCTTTATCATAACAATTCTAACTAATTTACAAATCCTACCGTATCTTGGAATTCCATATAAAAAGCCTCATAAGATTAGTTACTGATTGTTCATTTAGGTTCTAGACAAGCCACAAAAAAAAAAAATTATTCCTCTCTGATGAATGAGTTCTAAGCAGCTTCTTTTTGTCTGTTCACTATTAAGGTGATTATAGTTTCAAAAAAAAAAAGTCTTAGAAGTCTGAAGCCAATCATTCTAATAAAAAATACATTTTTTCCATTTAATAAAGGCTAAGAGTTCAGTTATAATTTTCATCACTATTTGCTTTATGTTTCTTCCATTTGGCTTATACTGTTGCTAGGAAACCAGTTCATAATACAATTTCCCAGTGCAGCCCACACAATCACCTTCCAGCCCATCCGGAGGTCACCAAACTTTGTAACCAGGACAATTCTCTACCAGACAATATTCCAATGGATATTTCACACCACACAGGTGCACTCTGACCGGGCATTTGTCTGCTCTGGTCCAGGTCTCCTAACAGGTAAGTGATCAGCCAATGCCCTATTCAAGCTATGGAGTTGATCCCCAACCCAGAGCTGTCCCTAGACACCCAATCAGTCCTTGTCACGCACCCAACTCACTTTTCGCAGTTCAGGACTTAAACTATGAGCTGAATGAAATGCTTGCCCCATTAGAGGCAGGACAGCAACAGATCACAGTCACTCCCCTGAGCAACACACTTCCAAAACTCCTGTTCAGATAAATACTTGAGGTGCAGACTGCATGCGTAGTTGACTAACTCAGGAGCAGCAAGGACAGCATTCAGAGAGAAGTATGACTTTACCTTCCACACAATCAGGCTTCAACTCAGCTCTCATGGGGGGGAAACCAACTAAGCGAAATAATCACAATATCATCTTACCAAAATTAAAAATAAATAAAAAGGCACTAGTGGCTCCCATCTGTAATCCTAAGTATTCAGGAGGATAACACTGAGAATCCTAGCTCTCAGCCAGCCCAGACAGAAAAGTCCATGAAATCCTTCTCTCCAACTAATTAGCAAAAAAACCAAAAATGAAGCTGTAACTCAAGTGGTACGATGCCAGAATGGAGCAAAAAAGCTAAAGGGCAGCATCTAGACCCTGAGTTCAAATCCCAGTACTGACACTAAAAAAACAACTGTCAAAACTCTATCTACTGCTCCTTCCTTTAAGGTGAAAACAAAAAGTAGGTTTCATGTGCAAAAACCTTGGTTTGGGCTGGGAGTTTGGCCTAGTGGTAGAGTGCCTGCCTAGCATGCATGAAGACCCGGGTTCGATTCCTTGGTACCACATACATAGGAAAAAGCTGGAAGTGGTGCTGAGGCTCAAGCGGTAGAGCTCTAGCCTTGAGAAAGTCCAAGGACAGTGCTCAGGCCCTGAGCTCAAGCCCAGGAAAAAAAAAAAAAAAAAAAAAAGCTTGGTTTGAGCAGATGAAGGGGAAAAAGTTTCTTACTTGAGCTGGTCCTGAAGCCAAGGCTCAGGGCTCTGTCACTTGAGCCACATTTCCACCTCCAGCTTTTGGTGGTTAACAGGAGATAGGAATTTCACGAACTTTCTTGGCCAGGGCTGGCTTTGAACCTTGGTCTTCAAATCCCAGCCTCCTGAGTAGTTAGGATGACATGTGAGCCAACATCTTGACTGTGAGGATGGGGTGGAGCTGGGGGGGGTGGAGGAGCCCCACCCCGCCAACTACTGGGCAGTGGGGGGACGTTACAGGTGGGCGGGGCTGACCTACAAGGTCTCCCTGGCCCCGCAAACACGTGGGGGACAGGGGACACCGCCCCGCACGGGGGATGGGAGGAGGGCAGGGCAGCGCGCGCACAGGCAGGGGGTGCGCGCGCACGGGGGAGAGGGTGCGCGCGCGCGCGGGGGAGAGGGTGCGCGCGCACGGGGAAGGGGCGGCGCAGTGACGCAACCTCGACGAGCTCGTGAGCGGATTCTCCTGAGCGCCCGCCCGTAGGACGCGCGGGTGGCCGAGTCCATGGCGACGGCCCGGGGCCCGGGGCCTCGGCGGACCCCGCGGGCGCCCGGAGGTGAGGCCCGCTCCCCCAACCCTCCCGGCGGGCGGCTGAAGCGGGGCCGCGACGCCGCCGGGCGCACCGCCCCCGCGGGCCCCCGCAGGCCCCAGACCCCTGCCCGGAGGCCCAGCGTCCTTTTACCTGCTCCCCGCCGCGCACACACGCCGGCGGCGCTCTGCAGCCCGGGACCCCACCGCTGGGGCGGCCCCGCGCCGCCCGGCTCCCCACACCTCTGCCCCGGAAGTGGATGTCCGCCAAGGCCCGCCCCTCCTGCACCTGTCAGTCAGGGCGCCGGGCGCGCGTCACGTGGGCGGAGGCCGGAGCCCGAGGCCGGGCGGTGGAGACCCGGGAGAACAGTCGGTGCCCGCCCGCGCTCCCGGCCTGGCTGGGGCTCGCGAGGTCACCGGCGTCTGACCGTACACCCGCGCGGCCGCGCTCCGTGTCGAGGGCACGCGGGAGCACCGTCGACGCGGAGACTCCCCCTGTCACTTCTGTCCTCCACCGAGAGCAGCGGTGTCCCCACTGACCTGGTGTGTTCAGGCCCAGGCGGGAACTGCCAAGGCAGCACATCCTCTGCAGACTCTGTATTTTGACTCGGGGAAGTGCGCCTTACCACACATAGTTTTCATCTGCCTCTGGGATTACCACGCTGAGGGCCACCTCTGTGCCCAGCCAACGCCCAGCCATCTTGGCGTGACCTAGGTTCTGGTCATGAGGAAAAGCAGTCAACAAATCTTTCTTAAACCGAGCACAGTTAGCTCTGCTTTGCCTCCTGTGCCTTTGTGCTGAAAACTCCAGGTACGTGTCTAAGCAGTGTCCATGGAAGGACTTTTACATTACCCCAAGTTCAACCTTAAACCGCTTGATAAGCAGCAGTAACAGCCAGGCACCGGCGGCTCACGCCTGGAATCCTCGCTACTCAGGAGGCTGAGATCTGAGGACTACGGTTCAAAGCCGGCCTGGGCACTAAAGTCCATGAGACTCTTTAACCACCAGAAAACCAGAAGTGGCTCTGTGGCTCAAAGTGATAGGAGCCCTGGCCTTGAGCTGAAGAGCTCAGGGACAGCATCCAAGCCCAGAGTCCAAGCTCCATATATAATAAAAGTAAATATCTTACTGAATATTTGCAGTGTACCCAGCATTGGGCTAAATAATTTTAGATATCATGTTCTTATTTACGTAGTTATTCAGATTTTCTTTAAGTAGTTGTACAAAGGTATTTCAATTCAGCATGTCAGTTTACAAGTACAGTATGCCTTGATCAATATCACCTCTCCCATCATTCTCCACATCTCTACCAACTGGTACACTGGTTCTGTTTTCATATATGAATGTTGAATACTATGACTGTATTTATTTGCCTACCCTTCCTCTCTCCATTTGTCTGCCCTTGAGCCACTTGAGCTCCCCCTCTCCTAACAAGACATTTCAGTTTCCTGATATTCGTTTTGTTAAACTGCAAGTTATTCAGAGGACATTCACCATTGGAATCTCCCTTTGTATACCATACTTTAGTCAATTTGTGTATATATGCATCTTGTCTTCTACATGTTTTCATATATGTTTATAATTTAGATCTACCTTTTACATCTGAGAGAACACTTGTTGGGCTAAATATCTAGTTTGTGATTACAACCAACCTACAAAGTGTAAAGTAGATATATTAAAGTACAGTAACTTTTTTTTTTTTTGCCAGTCCTGTGCTTGGGCTCAGGACTTGAGCACTGTCCTTGGACTTTCTCAAAGCTAGCACTCTACCACTTGAGCCTCAGCACCACTTCTGGCTTTTTGCTATGTATGTGGGGTACCGAGGAATTGAACCCAGGTCTTTGTGCATGCTAAGCAAGCACTCTACCACTAGGCCAAACTCCTGGACCCCATAGTAACTTTTTAGATGAGAATACAAACATCATGATGATGACTTAAGAAGCAAAGTAGGATCTAAAACCAGATCTGCCCAACAGAGGGACATAATATTTATTCACTGCATTGCATGTTTATTCTACTTTCCCTACCACTTCTTTATCATTCCAGCTGAATCTCACCAGCTTTATAAAATCCCCTTCCCAGAGTAATTGGTCACTTTTCTTACACATAGTACAGTAGTCTGTAGTATATTACCACTGTTATCCAATCATCACCACAAATTTAGAAAAAACATTTTGCCAGTCCCAGGGCTTGAACTCAGTGCCTGGCTCTGTCCTTGAGCTTTCTCATTGCTAGAGCTCTACTACTTGAGCCATACTACCACTTCCAGCTTTTTCTTCATAGGTGGTACCAGGGAATCAACCCCAGGGCTTCATGCACACTAGGCAAGCACTCTTCTGGCCCACAATTTTATATTATTTTTACAGTCTCTTCAAGAAACCCTGAATCATTTATGAATCACCCCTCACTTCTCCCATCTTCTATCACTAACCTCAGTCCTAAACCTCACTGGTCCTCTTCCTTTCCTTTTTTTTTTTTTTTTTGCTCAGGGCTAGCAATCTATCACTTGAGCCACGGCGCCAATTCCAGCTTTTTACTGTCTATGTGGTACCAAAGAATAGAACCCAGGGTTTCATGAATGCTAAACACTGTACCACTAGGCTACACTCCCAGCCCCTCTCTTTCTGTCTTCTTTCCTTTTTTTTCCTCTCTTCCTTCCTTCCTCATTTGCATTGACTATATTGAGACTTCAACTCAGGACCTGAGTACTGTTCTTTAGCATTCTATCACTTGAACTACAGCTCCACTTCTGGTTTTTTTTTATAGTTAACTCAAGTGTCTCACAGACTTTCCTGCCTGGGATGGCTTCAAATTTGATCCTCAGATCTCACCCTCCAGAGTTGCAAAGCTTCCAATTGTAAGCCACTCATTCCCAGCCACCAGCCTGCTTTCTGTCGTTAGTGTGAGCCACCACACCTGGCTCTTATTTACTTTCGCTGTGCTTCTATCTGCAGGCATGTCATCCTCATAAATTGCAATCTCATGAGATGAGTAACATGATGCCCGGTCTCCAAATGATCAAATATGAAGAAAGATATCCACTCCCAAGAATGAAAAATTATGAGCTTCTGAGGAAAGGTGATAGCTGAAAGGCTTCCCAAGAAAATCACTTGGAAATACAAAGGCGTTTAGCGTCAGCATCCTGACAGGCTACCTCGAGGGCAGGTAGTAACAACTGGGCTTGGGCTATCTGCACAGTTTTATAGTGCTGGGTTCATGTGGAACGTGAAAGCAGGAGCCTGCATTGTGGGAGGGGTTAACATTTACAGTTATACCTACCCAAACAAGGGAGAGGGAAGTTGCATTGTGGGGAGGGGCTGCCATTTGAGATTGCAGCTACCTATATCACCTGTTTCCACATAAAAGCCTGTGTCACCTGATTTCAGGGAAAGGCAGTTTTGTTTTCAACAAAGGTCTAAGGTAGCAGACTGGATAAGAAAATGGAGAAGGAAAGACTAACAATAGCCACAAATTTGCCATTGAAGGTTTGAAAGTCATGTGAGAAGTGAAAAGAAAATAAGAATTGGAAAAAGTGCCACACTGGGGTGACTGATGCTGGTAACCCTAGCTACGCAGAAGGCTGAGAGCTTAGGGTAACAGTTCAAAACCAGCTCAGGCAGTGAAGTCAATAAGACTCATCCTGAGTAGCTCACAAATATGAGCCATTGGCACCTGGCTAGGGTCTGATTCCTTATGACATGAATTTGGATCTAGGACGTCTTATTTTCACTTCTACTAAGAAAACCTGTAGTTTTTACTCACTTGTCAAGTGTGAGTTGCTTTCCCCACATTTGTTCCATGGAACACACACCTGAGAAGTTTGGGTGGAAATAATCTCACGTTTGTGTCCCAAGTTAGTCCCATCAGAATAACCTAATACCAATCTAATGTATCCTCCTTGGCTTTGGGTGATTGTTTAGAATTGAGCTACAGCCCCACTACCAGCTTTTCACTGGTTAGTTAGAGCTGGCAGTCTCACAGCCTTAACTTCCTGGGCTGGCCTCAGACCACAATTCCCACATCTCACCTGCCCTGGTAGTTGGTCTAATAAGAGTAAACCACCAGCATCTAGAGTCATAAGCATGTTTCTTCTTCTTTTGCATCTTATTTTCACAAAGCCCTACCTACCAAAGTTCTATGACTCCTGGAAGAGCCGAGTTGAGGAGCAGCCTTTAGTATGTATCCCTGTGGGGAGTACTCAAATTGTGACAGAGCATAATGTGTTATAAATGTATGCATGTGTGTGGCCAAAATCACCTTTTTGTCATGTGTTCATCAGTGACTCTTATCTAGAATTCAAACTCCAAGGGTATTCATCTGAAAGGGCTGTACTTTTATTTATTTATTATAATTTGGTGGGGGTGGAGGAATGGGACTGGTCTTGGGTCTTGAACTCTGGGCCTGGCTACTTTGGTTCAAGTTTAGTGCTCTACCACCTGAGCCATGATGACACTTGCAGCTTTTTCTGAGTAGTGTATTGGAAATGAGTCTCACAGATTTTCCTGCCAGGGTTGGCTTAAAACTGATCCTCAGATCTCAGCCTCCTGAGTAACTAGGATTATAGGTGCAAATCACCAGTGCCTGGCTTGTCTGTTCTTGTAGATGTCATTATCTTCCATTAACACCTTAGACCTTGCTGATCAAAAAAAAAAAAAAAAAGTGTAGATTTTCATGAGTAAAATTAGTGGCTTGTTCCTTAGAATCGTAGACATTGTAAATGAACCCATGTTGATGGATTGGTATTGTGCACATTACGTAGTGTGGATAAAATATATCAAACATCTAACTCACCTTCAAATTCAAATGTCTAAAGCTCCAATAATCTTAGTATGCTGACAGATACAAAACTTCAATGTTCTACTTACTTAAAAGAAGAATCATGATTATTGTCACCATCACTGGAGGCACTGTTCCCATCATGGAGATGAGGAATCATTGATAAGTGCTTTTCTCTGCCACTGTATCATTTTTCACATATCTCTAGTACAGATACTTAACCTGAGATCTTGGATTCAACATTAAATTAAAATCAGAAGAATATAAAAGTCTAGTTAGGAAACAAATTCCAAGATGTTCCAGCCAGGGCTACATATAATCTCTGACTGTGAGTTTTGATCTTTGAAAATAATGAGCAACCAATAGTTCTAAAATGAATATTTAATGGAGAAAGTCTTTTTGGTTAAACTTAGTGCTTAATTGATAATAGACTTTGAATAATCTCAAGAATATCCTCAGATACCTATACTCAACATGACAGGAAACAAACAGTACTCCCAGGAGAAAATCTCACATGGGACCATTGGAGAATTACACAACTGCCTGAAGCCACGCCCAGGGCCAGGATATGACTGGGAGATGGAGCCATGGTGAAATGTTCTAACATACTCTCTCTTTTTTTTTGGTCGATCATGGGGTTTTGAACTCGGCCTGGGCGCTGTCCCTGAGCTAGGATGCTAGCTCAAGGCTAGCTCAAGGCTGGAGCCACAGCACAACTTCCAGTTTTCTGGTGGTCAATTGGAGGTAAGAATCTCATAGACTTTCATGCCTAGGCTGGCTTTGAACCACAGTCCTCAGATCTCAAGCCTCTTGAGTAGCTAGGACTTACAGGTATGAGCCACCAGCCCCCGGCCACATACTCTCTTTTTAATTGAGATTTTATTGTATTTATTTTTACCTTTTCCTTCCATTAGATACTTTTATTGGACTTTTATTTTTAGACTTTTATAGATAATATTTGGTTGTTAGGTTTATCTGGAGGTCCTATGGCCTAACACATTTTAGGAGGAAATAAAGGTGGAAGAAAAGATAGAAGAGGAAGATACAGAGATAATAGGAAAGACAAGAAAGGAAGGAAAGAGGGACGGGAAGGCAAATGGGAAGATGGAGAGAGGGAACAAGTGTGCTATTTACTGTGACTGGGCAAGGAAAGTATATACTTTGCAGGGGAGGATTCCAGTGGTGTCACTCCTTTGAACAACTAAGTTACAGTTTAACAAACTGAATACCAGGAACCTGAAACATGTGCTGTTCCAGTGGGGTGAGGCCAATGGGAAGGGGACAGACAAATAGAAGGGTAGGGATATACATCATATTCAGTGCACACGTGTGAAAACTTAAAGAGATGGCTGGGATCGAGCAAGGTGGAGAATGAAGGAAGGGGTGGCATTAGTCAAAAACCACATCATACTCATAAATTGACATGTTGAACTGAAACCTTTTGTACAACTACTTAAAATAATAAAATTTTTTAAAATTAAAGGTATATAGGATCAGTCATTGTTATACAAAGGAGCATTTCCCTCATTTAGAAATTAGAATGTTCCTTTTCCAAGACTAGATTATGACAGGTGTTAGCCAGAAGTTGCCCTAACTGTAGTCATATTCCTTAGGGATCATCCAACAAGTACAAAACCAAAGGCGATTGTTCATTTTGTTGGCAGGAACTTCCTATGTTCTAAACATCTGAGTAATGAAGCATGCACTCTCTTGGGACCATGGAGGAACCCAGTCTAACACATTCAGAGACAAACAAAGCTGATACAATTACAGTGAACTGAATCTGAAGCATTGATCAAATCTGCTCTAAAGCTTCCATCACATCCTATTTGTTGTTTCAACTAAGGTTTTGTTTGTTTAGCTAGTCCTGGGGCTTGCACTGCTTCCGGCTTTTTCTGTGTATGTAGTACCAAGGAATCAAACCGAGGGCTTCATGCATGCTAGACAAGCACTCTATCACTAGGCCAAACTCCCAGCCCAAATTTTAACTTTTTTTTTGGTCTTTTCTTTTTTGATACTAGGATCAAACCCAGGCTGTTGCACTTCCTAGGCCAAGTGCTTTGCCACTGAGCTCCATTCCAAGCCCTGGTTGTCATTTTCTTTAAAAAAGAAGAGTCTGTCTTCCTTTCTCTGGTCATGTTCATAGTAAGGTTAAAACAGACTTCTCCTTTTCATGCTCCTGTGACACACACCTGTAATCCTAGCTACTCAAGAGGTTGAGATCTGAAGATTGCAGTTCAGAGCCAGCTGGGGCAGAAAAGTCTATAAGATTGTTATCTCCAATGAACCACTGAAAAACTGGTAGTGGAGATATGGCTCCAGCCTTGAGTGGCTGTCTGCCTGTATTGCTTGTAACATCTACAACAGTAGTTTAGTAATTTCTGAAGGAGCATTAGGATAATGCAAGAAAGATGTGAAAACCCAGCCTGAATTTTGTTTATCCAGTGTACATCATAAAAGTAGTATTCAGCAGCCAGAGACCAAAGGTTTAACCATTTAGAAGTATGTGAATAATTTGGGTATTAAAATTAATCTATAATTTTAAAAAGATTCCACTATTGACATTTATGAAGATTATAGAAAGTTTAGTTCCATAGATACCAGTTGTTTTGTCTTTTGTGCATGTACTGGGGCTTGACCTCAGGGCCCTGTGATAGAGCTCTAGTTTTGAGAAAGCCCAGGGACAGTGCTCAGGCCCTGAATTCCATCCCAACGACTGGCAAAAAAAAAAAAAAAAAAAAAGGTCAAGAGAATAAGACCTTGAGTTCAGGCCCCAGAACCAGCATAAGCGCACTCACACGCGCGCAAGCGCACACACACTCCAATAACAGTTCTGTAGGACTGAAAGCACAAGGACATACAGTCCCAGATTGTATCAAGCCTGAACCACCTAAATCCTCATCTTGTAATTAGCAGCATCTAAGTTCAGAAAGTTGTTCAGCAAATTTGGAGGCACTGATTTCTGTAACTCATGTAACCTTCTGTGTTGTATTCGTAACTCATGTAAGCTTTTTTGTGTTACATTGAGTTTTCAGATTCTTTGCATAAGATATTTAGCTTAAATCTAAGAGTTGCAGTTTAACAAACGTTAATAATGGCATCCTCAGAGATTAAGTGACAAGAAAATTAGTTTGAGTTTAATGAAATCATTGTTTTAGTAAATTTAGCTTTATAATATACTCCCAAACTTAAAGTCTTAATGGTAACAGTTGGTAATCAAGTTTCTGAGAAAAATACAGATTTTTATGAATCCTACTGTGAGGAATAAAAGTCATAATATGTTTTTTACATTGTAGTAAAATGTTAGGAATTCCTTTTCTGTTTTCTCTATGATGAGAGTTGAATCCAGAAAGCACTCTACCCCTGAGTACAGGGGACAGTACCGTAGTTTTAATTCAGAGCCTCAAACATTGCTTGGCTCAGCTAGTGCTCAACTACTTGAGTCCTGCTTCCAGCCCTAATTTTTGTTGGTTATTATGAAGATGGAGTATTGTAAATGTTCATGCTTGGGCTTGCTTGAAACTGCTATCCTTCAGACATCAGCCTCTCAAATTAAAAGGATTATAGACATGAGCCATGTGTGCCCAGTTCAAGCTTCAAAGAATTCTTCATTACTTTTTGCACAGACAAGATTTCCCCAGTTATAAAAATAATGTAAAGATTGTGCCAAAGGCTATCTACAAATTCAATACAATGCCTATCAATATCCCAATGTCATGTTTTTGTTGGTATTAGAACTTAAACTCTGAGCCTGGGCATTGTCCCCTGAGTTATTCAGCTCAAGGCTACCACCCTACCCCTTGAGCCACAGTGCCTCTTTCGGTTTTCTGGTGATTAATTGTAGATAAGAGTCTCATGGGCTTTTTAGTACTGGAGCTGGCTTTGAACCTGGATCTTCAGATCTCAGCCTCCTTCTTGAGTAGCTAGAATTACAGGCGTGAGCCACTGTGCCCAGCACAACATCATTCTTTAATGAAATAGAGGAAGCAATCCAAAAATTCATACAGAATAATAAAAGACCCCATATAGCAAAAGCAGTCCCTAGCAGGAAGAACATCACTGGAGGAATACCAATACCAAATTTCAGACTCTTACAAGGTTATAATAAAAAAATTTTTTTTAAAAAAAGCAGCTTGGTACTGGAACAAGAACAGGCCTGGGGACCGATGGAATGTGACTGAAGACCCAGAAATTAACCCACAGACCTACTGCCACCTATCTTCAATAAGGGAGTCAAAAATAAATAAGAAGGAAGAAAGACAGCCTCTTCAACAAATGGTGCTGGGAGAATCTGTTAAACATCTGTAGAAAACTAAAGTTGGATCCTTATCTGTCACCCTGCATCAGAATTAATTCCAAATGGATCAGAGATCTTGAGGTAAAAGCAGATACCCTGAAAACTTTACAGGAAGGAAGAGGAGATACACTAAGACTCTGGCATAGCTCAAAACTTTTTTTTTGGGGGGGGGGGATTATGGGGCTTGAACATGGCCTGGGTACTGTCCCTGAGTTCTTCAACTCAAGACTCTCACCCTGAGCCAAGCCCCACTTCCCATTTTCTAGAGGTTAATTGGAGATAAGAGTCTCAGATCCTTTTGTGCCCAGGCTGGCTTTGAACCTTATCATCAGATTTCAGCCTCCTGAGTAGCTAGGATGGAGGCGTAAGCCACCAGCACCTGGCTTGAAACTTTCTTAATAAACACCCAGAAACACAACAAGTTAAAGAAAGTTTAGACAAATGAGACTACATTAAACTTCAGAGCTTCTGTATGGCAAAGGACGTAGCAAGATAAATAGAAAGCTCACAGAGTGGGAGAAGATCTTCACTAGCCATACACTAGATAAGGGCTTCATGGCTTCATATCTAAAATATACCTACAGCTCAGAAGACTGAATCTCTCAAAAACAAATCCTCAAAGAAACAACCATCCCATTAAAAAATAGGATAAAGAGGCTGGGAGTTTGGCCTAATGGTGGAGTGCTTGCCTAGCAGGCACGAAGACCCAGGTTCAATTTCTTGGTACCACATACATAGAAAAAAGTCAGAAGCGGTGCTGAGGCTCAAGTGGTAGAGTTCTAGCCTTGAGAAAGTCCAAGGAGAGTGCTCAGGCCCTGAGCTCAAGCCCAGGATTGGCACCAAAAAAAAAAAAAAAATGGGATAAAGAGGGACTGCGAGTTTGGCCTAGTGGTAGAGTGCTAGCCTAGCATGCACTAAGGCCCAGGTTCGATTCCTAGGTACCACATACTTAGACAAAAGCTGGAAGTAGTGCTGTGGCTCAAGTGGTAGAGCACTAGCCTTGAGAAAAGTCCAAGGACAGTGCTCAAGCCCTGAGTTCAAGCCCCTCAATTGACAAAAAGAAAAAAGTGGGTTAAAGTCTTAGAGATTTCTCAGAGGAGGAAATAAGAATGGCTTATAGACACATGAAGAAATGCTCAACATCTCTGGCCATAAAAGAAATGCAGATCAAAACAGCTTTGACATTCCACCTCACTCCAGTGAGAATGGCCAGGATCAAGAAAACTAACAACAGATGCTGGCGGGGATGTGGCCAGGAGGGATCACTACTACACTGTTGGTGGGAGTGCAAACTCATTCAACCACTATGGAAAGCAGTATGGCAGTTCCTCAAAAGACATAGAGCTCCCCTATGACCTAGCAATTCCACTCCTGGGCACTTATCCAAATGTCCAGAAACAAGGACATAATAAAGCCATTAGTACAACAATGTTCATTGCAGCATTATTTACCATTGCTAAGATATGGAACCAACCCAGATGTCCCTCAGTAGATGAATGAATGAAGAAGCTGTGGTACTAATGTACATCAGAAAGAAAGACATTGTTCTATTCGTGAGGAAATGAAAAGACTTAAAAAAAATCACATTAAGTGAAGTAAGCCAGATTCAAAGGAACATAGGCTCCATGGTTTCCCTCATTTGTACACATTCGTACACAGCACACATTAGTACACATCTAGGATTTCCCTAGATCAAAAGCTCAATACAATAGCTCAAAAGCTGTGTACATATGGTCATATAGGATGAGACTAAGGGAAATGAACTCCAGGATATGGTCAAAAGAGGTTTATCTTTGTGATTGTTGTTCTTAATGCACTGTGAAGTTATTTCCTTTCTCTTTTTTTCCCTTTATGGTTTATCTCATGTTGTTACTGTATCTGACCTGGTATATTATATATACATTTATTTTTTTATTTGAACTAGGGAAAGAAAGGGGAAAAACAAGATGAGGGAAGGGGAGGAGAAGTGGGAGAAAAACGTAAGAAGGGGAATCAGTGTTCAAGAAGTAATGTAGCCACTACCTACCTGACAAATGTAACTGTCACCCCTGTACATCACCCTGACAGTAGAATACAGTTTTTTAAAAATGATTATATGTTGATAATTCATAGTACCATCAGTATACTTTGTAATCACTATGGAAGTCAGTATAGTGTTTCTTCAAATAATTAGAAACATAGTTTCCATGTGATCCAGTCACTATACCTGCAGAAAGCAAATTCAGCTTACTGTAGAGATCTCTGGATAGCCATGCTTATCACAGCACTGATTAGCAAAGCTAAATTATTAAACCAGCCTAGGTGCACAGTATGGATGACTGGATAAGGAAAATGTGAGGGGTGTGTGTGTGTGTGTGTGTGTGTGTGTGTGTGTATCTCACACATATTTGTACAATGAACCTTTAGTCGGCCATAAAGAGATTGTCCCACCAAGACAATCTCATACATATTTTATCATTTGTGGAAATGTGTAGAAACACAAAGCAAAGTGGAAATGAAAGGTGATTACAAGCATGTAGAAGGGGGAGGATGGAAAGAGTAATAAAAAGGATGAGCAGGGCCGGAAGTTTGGCCTAGTGGTAGAGTGCTTGCCCAGCACGCACAGAGCCATGGGGTTCTATTCCTTGGTACCACATACGTAGAAAAGGCCAGAAATGGTGCTATGTGGCTCAAGTGGTACATCTCTAGCCTTGAGAAAGCCCAAGAACAGTGCTCAGGCCCTGAGTTCAAGCCCAGGACTAGCAAATGAATAAATAATTTTTTAAAAGCATGTACATAATTATAGTATATGATACTCATGGATGAACTCACAACAAATCAATCTCTACAATTAATATATGCTAATAAAAAGCCTATGCTTAGACATTTGTAGCAGTTTTATTCATGAGTGCTAAGATTTAGGCAACCAAGAGGTTCTCAGTGGGTGAATGGATAAATGACTTATGAGACACATGGCCATTGAAATATCATTCAGTGCTTAAAAGAAATAAGGGACAGGGCCGGGAGTTTGGCCTAGTGGTTAAAGTGCTTGCCTAGCATGCATGAAGACACGGGTTCGATTCCTCGGTACCACATACATAGAAAAAAGCCAGAAGTGGTGCTGAGGCTCAAGTGGTAGAGCTCTAGCCTTGAGAAAGTCCAAGGACAGTGCTCAGGCCCTGAGCTCAAGCCCAGGACTGGCAAAAAAAAAAAAAAAAGAAAAAGAAAAAGAAATAAGGGAAAAGACATAGAAAGAGCCTAAATGCATACTACTAAATGAAGAACACAGATGTTTGCCAGTGGTTATAGGAAGAGAGGAATGAGGGCAAAAGAGGCAAAGTTGAGAAGATTCTCCTCACAGTAAAACCTCTACAGCTACTACCAGAGGATAAACGCATTTCTGTAGTTTCCCAAATCCATGAGGGATATACCACCCAGAATGAACTCTGTGAGCTTCCTGTGTAATAATGAACTGTCTCAAGTATGTTCTGGTAGCGGGGAAAGTTGTGCATGCGTGTGTGCAGAAAGTATGCGGTATCTCCTGTGCCTTCTGCTCAACGCTATAAATCTAAAGCCATTCTAAAAGAATAATAATTATGAAGTTAAAAGTCCACAAAATCCTATGTGAAGATTTTGACGTCATAAATAAGCAAACAAAGTCAGCTTAAATTCTAAGACTTGATGACAGCAAGCTTGATGACACAGAGGCTTGCACACCCATGGACACTGCCACGCAGTTCACCAAAGCTAACTTATGGAACAGCCTAGACGTCCTACCATGGATGAGTGGATGAAGAGAGCATGGCGGGTCACTATATTCAGTGTTCACTCGTGAAAATGGAAACATAATTTTTGAGGGGATGCGGTGGGGCTAACAGCTAGGGAGAATGAGAAGATGTTGACATGGATCAAAACACATTGCCCTCCGAATTGACAGGTCAAATTGAAACTGTTTTGTTCAACTGCCTAAAGAAAATGTTTTTAAAAAATTGAATTGAAAAGATAAATTCTGTAAATTGATGATACTCTTTCATTAAAAGTAGGAGGAAAAGAAAATAACTTTTATGTGCTAACTAATTTATACTATTGTCTCACATATGATCCTTACACTTGCCTATTTTGTCTATTTTTTTTCCTCAGAAGGTTTTAATACAAGCTCACACACAGATTGTATCATATTTAGATATATGGATATAACCCAACTGATTAGTTGAGTTGGTAGTCATTTAATCAATGATTTAAAACCTGCAGTAATGAAAAAAGCTGCTGGCAAAGAGACTGCTGAACAGCTCATGAAACAAGTGAATCTGCTAACCATTATTATTCAAAAAGATTCTGAAACGAACACAGGCAGCTCTTACCTGCAATCCTAGCTGCTCTGGAAGCTGAGATCTGAAGAACAAGGTTAAGGCTAGTCCAGGCAGAAAAATCTGATTTCCAGTTATCTAGAAAAAAAGCAAAGTGGAAGTGTGGCTCCAATAATAAGAGCCAACCTTGAGTGAAAACACCAAGCAAGAAAAGAGGCCCTTCTTTCAAGCCACAATACCAACATGAAACAAACAAAACCAGATCAAACACTAAATAGTGTTAGCTACAAAAGGTGATGAAATGCTGAATTAGATAGCTTCATACACCCACACCCATTCTGAAATGTCTCCATACTGATTTAACCAAGGATGGTATTCACTTCAGTGGCCATGATTAAATTAAGAAATATCCAATATAATGGCACTTGTAACATGGTTGACCTCCAAACATATGTGTGCTTTGTCCAAATCAAACAGTACTTTGTCTTATTTGATTATTTGGTTTTTCACCTCTTTAAGAAAGAGAAAGCTCCATATTTTATGTATAAAATGAGACTTCTTTATAAAAGTGTGTGAGAACTCAGCATGTTGATTAAAAGAACCTAGTTTCCCTGGAATGAGTAGATAGAATAGATATTGGTATAGATATAGATGGCGTGTGTGCGTGTGTGTGTGTGTGTGTGTACTTATGTACCAATATTGGAGTGGAACTCAGAGCCTAGCCTGTTGACTTGTCTACTCAAGCCTAGTACTCTAATACTTGAGTCACACCTTCACTTCCAGCTTTTTCATGGTTAATTGGAGATAAGAGTCTTATGGACTTCCTTGCCTGGGGTGACCTTGAACCACATTCCTCAGAGCTCAGCCTCCTGAATGACTGGGATTACAGTCATGAGCCACTGGTGTGCAGAAGAATATTTTGTAGCCACTGTTTTCATTCAATGCTTTGTGGGAGGTGGTGATTTAAAGGTGGGGGGACATCAAGGTGGAAGTACTTCTTCCTTGTTTAAGCTTGTGATAACTCAAATTCATTCCAAGTATTCTGGATCCATTTTTAGCTAACAGGAACATTTTTCCAAATGATAGCCATTTGATGAGCTGGCGTGGAAAGAACAGGCAGGCTTGGAAGAGCACGACAGCAGTGGTGGCATGGCACAAGGTGACATCATAGCTTTGGCATTGGCTGGCACCTTTGGGCAAGGAGTATGAACTGTACCCTTAGCTCTGATATCTCCCCTCCCAGTGACCACCATGTCTCATCCTCTGATGGCAGTGTACAGCCATGACTCCACCGATGCCCACATTGGCTATCTCTCATGCAGAATCCAAGTACACACACCCAGTTAGCTCACTACTACCTACTGCATTCACATAGAAAATCATAACACTCTATGCCAGAAATGAATTCACATGGTATAGGTCAATTACAATATCTGATGATAGGCAAGACAATAAGACGTGTGTGCGTGTGTGTGTGTGTGTGTGTGTGTGTGTGTGAGAGAGAGAGAGAGAGAGAGAGAGAGAGAGAGAGAGAGAGAGAGAGAGAGAGAATGACAGAGAGAGAGAGAGAGAGAGAGAGAGAGAATGAGAGAGTAATGGAGCTTGAACTCATAGCCTGGGCACTTCCCCTTAGTTTTATCTCTCAAGGCTGGGACTGTACTGCAGGAGCCATACTTCCACTTCTGGCTTTTTGGTAAACCAAAAGGTAAGATAGTTGAGTCTCACAAAACTTTGCCCCCAGATAGCCTCACTCCCGGATCCTCAGATCTCAGCCTCTGGAATAGCTAGGACTACTGCCACGAACCATGAACTCTCAACTCTTGGCAGTTTTTTGTTGTTGTTATTAGATGTATCATATGTATCCTCCATACATGGAATTCTCAATAGTAAGAAACTAGCTGATCACGTATTTGATCACGATGATGTATTTGAAGTATTAGATAGTGAGGTTCTTTTTGTGTATGTGGGCTAGTACTGGGACTTGATCTCTTGTGCTCTCACTTGGCATTTCTGCTCAAGGCTGGCCCTCCACCACTTGAGCCATAGCTCTACATCTGGATTCTTGCTAGTTAATCCGAGATAAGACTTTGCTGCCCAGGCTAGCTTTGAATCATGATCTCAGATCTCAGCCTCCTGAGTAGCTAGGATTATAGATGTGAGTCACCAGCGCCTGGGTATATATTGAGGGTTTGGGGGAGGGGACCTTGTTTTTGGAGTAGTAGTTGTTTTATAGATTCTGCTTTAAAGTTTGGAGACAAACCATCTAATCCCTTCTAGATTAAAAAGTGCCTATGATTGATGAATAGGTAAACTGCCTTCTTTTGAATATCTCCCACCTGAATTCAAGACTGTTTAATGATAGACTGTCAGTGAATATTGACTGAAAAAACTAAAATGTAGGCTAAAACAAGACAAAACACCTCCAGAAGTTTCCTTCACAAAAGCTTGAAATCTTCCAGGAGATTCAAATGTAGATGAAAAGTTAAATCCCTGATCAAAAGTATATAAAGTTCTAAGAGTGTTTTAAGGACAGAGAAAAGACTTTAGAGAGAAATTCAAAATTGGAGGCCCATCTCCTAGGTACGTAGTCATGTGGACACACTGGCAATGAGGAATGCATCTAGCAGATGTTTTCAAGGTCTTTTATTAAGTACAATTTAAAAAATCTCCCTGATTTTATCCAAAGATAAAAATCTCAAGATCTGGATTGCGAATAGACCATTAAGGTATCTGAATACAAGGAAATCTCCAAATGCAAGGAAACTTTGTAGAGGAATGCAGGATTTTATACTATAATATCCCAGTCATCTGAGGGGGCCCTGAACCCCCAGCAATAGCATCACCAGCACTCAGGGAACAGAGCTAGGAGTCAGTCTAATAGCAGCTCAGTGGCTACTCTCCACCTTCGAGCTGATACAGAGCAGGCCTGACCTTCCATGGGGCTGAGATTTTAAAGGTAAACATCACACGCAGGTGGTAGTCATCATATGACGTCACCTTATGGTGACCACAGTCAATCACCACAAGGATGAAACCACTCACAGGTGGTCAGGCAGGTTAAGCATTTTTACAAAAACAAAAACAACTTGGCAGTCAACCTGTCAGGTTATTAGAATACATAAAACGCTGACCTGGGTGTGCGTTGCTCACACCTGTAATTCTAACTCCTCAAGAGGCTGTGATCTGAAGAGCACGGTTCAAAGTCAACCAGATAGAAAAGTCCATGAGACTCTCATCTCCATTTAACTAGCAGAAAGTGGGAAATGGAGCTGTGGCTCAAGTGGTAGAGATCTAGCTTTGAGAGAAAAAAAGTTCAGGGACAGAACCCAGGCCCTGAGTTCAAGCCCCAGGAGACATATACACGCACATATACACGCACACATACATACGCACACATACACACACACACACACCAATAATAATAATAAAAATTTTTTAATCCAAATGTGGTCTGGAAGTATTGCATAAAACAGATCAGATTAACAAGAACCAAAAGTAAGCAGATCCATCACAATGCTCTCTAATTAATCCTGTAGATTTTGAGTTTGAACAAGGAAACAAGAGATTCTGTAAAATTTAGTCTGTGTAAAACTTAGAGGGTGTGGGTGGGGAGGAGAGAGAAACAAGTCAAAACATAGTCTGAGGTTTTGAACTTAAGTGGGCGAATGCTGATGTCATTCTCTGGAGTGCAGCACCCAGAAGAAGCAGGTTTGAAAGAAACCAATATGTTTATCAAAAATCTTATAAAGAAAATCCTACTTAATGTCAGGCCTCAGTGGCTTATGTTTGTAATCCTAACTATTCAGGAGGCTGGGATTGGAGGATTGAGGCTCAAAAGCAGCCCAGGCAGGTAAGTCTGTGAGACTTTTTACCTTTAATTAACCACAAAAAGCCAGAACGTGGAGGTGTGGCTAAAATAGTAGAGTACCAGCACTGAGCAAAAAAGACAAGTCAGAGTGCAAGGTACTGAGTTCAAGCTCCAAGAATAGTGCACACAGGCGCACATGCACACACACATATCTGACCTGTCTTTTCTCAAGAAACACTTCTATGTTCAGCTTTTTTTATATATATATTTTTATTGTAATTAATAGAAGGGTTACATGATATTTGCCAGATAAATGGTGCATTAATTCCCATACATTGATACCCTTTCACATGTCTTGGTCCCCATTTCCCTTCCCCCCTATGTTCAGCTTTTGGGGAGTTAAACTGGAGGTGAAAGTGTCATGAATACTTCTGGCTGGCTAGCTTTGAACCTGTATCCTCAGATCGTAACCTTCTGAGTAGCAAGGATTACGGGGGTGAGACGCCAGGTCCCAGCACATTTCATATCCTATTGGCCATTGCTATATATTCTTTGGTGAAACATTTGTTCCAGATCACTGTCCATGTTTAAAATTATTTTGTTGAGGTTCAGGAATTCTTCGTGTTTTCTAAATATGAACATGTTATCAGATATATGTCTGCAAATATAATATTTGAGCCAGGAGTTTGGCCTAGTGGTAGAGTGCTTGCCTAGCATGCATGAAAACCCAGGTTCAATTCCTCAGTACCACATACACAGAAAAAGTGCTGCAAGGGGCTGGGAGTTTGGTCTAGTGGTAGAGTGCTTGCCTAGCATGTACAAAGACCCGGGTTCGATTCCTCGGTACCACATACATAGGAAAAAAAAAAAAAGGTTGGAAGTGGTGCTGAGGCTCAAGAGCTCTAGCCTTGAGAAAGCCCAAAGGTAGTGCTCAGGCCCTGAGCTCAAGCCCAGGACTGGCAAAAAAAAAAAAATGCTGCAATTTGTGCTGTGGCTCAAGGGCCTCAAGAAAACCCAAGAAACAGTGTCCTAGCCCTGAGTTCAAACACAGGACTGGCAAGAAAATTATATATATGTATATATATGTATATATATATGTGTGTATATATACACATAATATATAATACATTATATATAATAATGTATATGTGTAATATAATATGTGGTATGTAAAACAATATATATTCTTTAATAAATAATATATAAAATAATATATATTATTTAATAAATAATAATGTATAAATATATAATAACAATATATATAAAATATTTGAGTCCCATTCCATATATCCATGGGCTATCTTTATAAATTGTTGATTGTCTTTTATTTTTTACAAAGGGTTTTACTATGTGTCACAGAACTTTTAAAATTTTGATATAGTCTAATCTATCAATATTTATGTTTGGTATCTATTCATCTGTGTGTGTGTGTGTGTGTGTGTGTGTGTGTGTGTGTGTGTTTGCACACGTGCACCAGTCCTGGGGCTTGAGTTCAGTGTACTGTCTCTGAGATAGTTTGCTCAAGGCTAGCACTCTATTACTTGAGCCATAGCTCCACTTCTGGCTCTTTTGGGTGCTTAATTGGAGATAAAAGTCTCACTGAGCTTCCTGCCCAGGCTGGCTGCATGCTGTGATCCTTACATCTCAGTGTCTTGAGTAGCTGGGATTACAGGCGTGAGCCACCAGTGCCTAGATGTTGTGTAGGAACTCATAACCACCTCCAGTGTTCTGCATCGCTCCCCGAATTTCATCTCAGTTTACCGGTGTCATTTTCTCATGGAAGACTTCCTTCCATTTTGAGGTATTTTTAGATGTGAATGGAGCTGAGTTCTAGTCTCACTCATTTGCATAGGAATATTGAGTTTCTCTAGTACCATTTGTTGAAAACAACTGTTTTCCCCCATTGAGAGGTCTTGACAATTTCGGTGAAAATTATTTGACCATGGATGTGAATCTCTGCACTTCTCATTTTGTACCAGTGTTGTCTGACAGTTTGGACCACAGTTTTGATTAAAGTATCATTGTCATAGTTTTGAAATCTATAATTTCCTTCCTTCCTTCTTTCCTTCCTTGCTTCCTCCCTTTTTTCTTTTTTCTTTCCTGCCTTCCTTTCTTTGTCTTTTCCCTTCTTTCTCTCTTTATTTTCTTCTTTATTTTTGTCAGTACTGGGACTTGAACTTGAGACTTCGTGCTCTTCCTTGTCTTATGTACTCACAGCTGGCATGCTACCATTTGAGGCACACCTCAGCTTCTGGCTTTTTGCTGGTTAATTGGAGATAGGAGTCTTTCAGATTTGTCTCTTTGGGATGGCATAAAACCATGATCTTCAGGGGCCGGGAGTTTGGCCTAGTGGTAGAGTGCTTGCCTAGCATGCATGAAGACCCGGGTTCGGTTCCTCAGTACCCCACATACATAACAAAAAGCTGGAAGTGGTGCTGAGGCTCAAGTGGTAGAGTGCTGGCCTTGAGAAAGTCCAAGGACAGTGCTCAAGCCCTGAGCCCAAGCCCAGGACTAGCAAAAACAAAACAACAACAAAAAAAAAACACCATAATCTTCAGGCCTCAACCTGGACCAGGCTCTTCCTGTTTACACTTCTTGTGTAGCTTGGATGGCAGCCTGGTGTGTTACCATGCTCAACTTTTACTGGTTGAGATGATGTCTCATGAAATTTTTGCTCAGAATTAACCTGGAACTGTAATCTTCCGGATCACTACCTCCCAAAAAGAGGGTGAGACACTTTGCAAGCTTAACTGCATTGCTTTTCAAGATTGTTTTGTCTCTGTGCCATACCTTAAGATCACACAGGAATTTGAGAATTGAATTTTTTTCTAATTCTAGAAAGAAATATTGCTGGGATTTTAATAGGAATTATATTGGATTTGTGGATGGTATTGTCTTCCAATCATCAATATATCTTTGAGATTGAGAAAAATGAACACTGTTTTCAATTTTAAAAGTCCATTAGCCAAGCAGTGATGGCTATAATCCTAGCTACTCAGAAGGCTGAGATCTGAAGTTCACTGTCTGAAGCCTGCCAGGGAAAGAAAGTCTGTGAGACTCTTGTCTCAGCTAGCAAAAAGCAGACATGGAGCTGTGTCTCAAGTGGTAGAACACTAAGGTGAGAAAAAAAATCTCAGAGACAGCACCAAGGCCCTCAGTTCAAGCCTCAGGACCGGCAGGCACACACACACACACACACACACACACACACACACACACACGTCCATTAATCTGAGTGCTATTTGTAAATAGCTGTAATCGTAGCTATTCAAGAGCCTGAGATCTCATAGCTGTGATAACTCTGCTGGACAAAATAACAATAAAAAAAATTCAGTCCAGGGAAGGGGAGTGTGGCCTACTAGTAGAGTGCTTGCTTAGCATGTACAAAGCCCTGGGTTCGAGTCCTCATTACCACATAAACAGAAAAAGATGGAAGTGGGACTGGGCTCAAATGGTAGAGAGCCAGCCTTGAGAAAGCTCAAGGACAGTGCCCAGGCCCTGAGTTCAAACCCTAGGGTTGGCAAAAAAAAAAAAAACCATCAGTCCAGCTTTGCTTTTGTACTAAATTCTTACATATACTAGTTTCTGTCCATGTATTTTTTTTTAGTTCTATTTCCATTGATCTAATTCTTCTTTTGGCATATTATACTTTTTATTATGATTTTCTAGAGTATTTTCATGAGTGTAGGTTTATTTTCACAATATTAAACCATTTAATTTTGCTTATGATTTTGGAAAGTAGTGTTACAAATACTTTGTTAGGTTTCATCAGTAATTATTAATATTGTCAGATGAAGTATTATTTAATATACAAATTAGTTTGAGGAGACTCAATGGCTGGGTGATATTGGATCATCTAGCATCTAAGAAGGTAAGATTTATTCAAAGACTTGTTCAAGTTTTATTAACTTCTTCAGGTCTATATATTTCTTGTTACAGTCATGTGACAGACATGTACACTTATATGTATAGTAGAATTGTAAAAAATAATTGTATAGGGCCAGGTGTTTGGTATAGTTATAGAGTGCTTGCCTATCATACACGAAGACTTGGGTTCGATTCCTTGGTACCTCATACATAGAAAAAAGCCAGAAGTGGTGCTGTGGCTCAAGTGATAGAGCTGTAGCCTTGAGAAAGCCCAAAGACGATACTCAGGCCCTGAGTTCAAGCCCCAGGACTGGCAAAATAAATGTCTATGTGCGAGTTCTGGGACTTGAACTCAGGGCTTAGTGCTATACCTCTTGAACCACAGTGTCACTTCTGGCTTTGTGGGGGGTAGTTTATTGGTGATAGAATCTCCAAACTTTCCTGCCCCACCTGGCTTCAAAGCATGATCCTCAGGTCTCAACCTCCTGAGTAGCTAAGATTACAAGCTTGAGCCACTGGCACCTGGCAGTATTATAAAAATGTTCATCCCATTTTCTCATTTTCTAACTCAATATTATTATTGTTGCAATGGAAAAAAATCACACCTGACAATATTCAGTTGCTGTAATTATACTTTATTGTTGAAGACCAAATAAAGATTACAGACATACTACATTAGACATACATCTCTTATGTACATCAGTACATAAGAGAAGTTTAAGGCATCCTGTACAAGTTTTGACTTTGGATGAGATGTCTGTAATATTTCACCTGCAAACATGATGGAATCCAGTGAAAATGTCATCATATTTAAGTGTACATAGTCTTGGTATGTTATATGCTTGACCTGTTAAACACTGAATTTTATAAAATATAATTTCTGAGTGGACACTAGTGACTGACGCCTATAATCCAAGACACCCAGAAGGCTAAGAGCTGAGGAGTGCTATTCAAAGCCAGCCTGAGCAAGAAAGTCCATGAGAAATCTATCTCCAATGAATTACTACAAAACCAGAAGTGAAGCCAGGTGCCGTGGCTCACGCCTGTAATTCTAGTAGCTCAGGAATCTAAGATCTGAGGATCACAGTTCAAAGCCAGCCTGGACACTACAGTCTGTGAGACGCTTACCTCCAATTAACCACTAGAAAACCAGAAATGGCCTTGTGGCTCAAAGGGGTAGGGCAGTAGCCTTGAGTTGAAGGGCTCATGGACAGCGCCCAGGCCCAGAGTTCAAGTACCACAACTGGCAAAAGCAAAAACAGAAGTGAAGGGGGTGGCTCAAGTGATAGAGCATCAGCCTTGAGCCACAAAAGTTTCTGAGTTCAAGCCCCAATATCAGCACAAAGAAGAAATAAATGTAATCTCTGTATTCTATGAGTCAGGATGAAGTAGGAAGATAGAGGTACTTTGTTGTACTCAATCTATTCACGTATTTGCACACTTCTAAGCAAATCTCACTTAGAGAAGCCTGGACACCCTCCGGGCAAGCATGGCACATTCTAACTACGGCTGTGCCTGAGTTTGTCCCTGCAGCTCGGGGTAGCTATGGAAGGAGGTGGAAGGGGTGACAGGTGGACAGTTAGCTCAGTCCTTTGTGCCATGAGGCTATCTTTTTCTTTCCCTTTCTTTTCTCATTCATTCATTCATTCATTCATTTAGATAAATAGGATTACAAGTGTGAGCCATAGGCACCCTCTGTGTGTGTGTTCATATGTGTGTGCATGCATGTGCACATGTGTGAACCCATATGGGGAGTTGATCTGAGGGACTTGAACTCATCCTTGGCTTATTTACCCAGGATTGGTGCTCTACCATGTAAGTCACACCAACACTTCTAGCTTTTTGTTAGTTAATTGGAGATAAGAGGTCTCAGAATTTGACTGCTGGGGCTGGCTTTGAACCTCAGTTCTCAGATTTCAACTCCTCAGTAGCTAGGATTACAGATGTGAGCCATATGCACTGGGCTTCTTCCTTTCTTTTTCATGCTTCCTTTTATTCTTTCTTTTTGTGCTGGCATTGAGACTTGATTTCAAGGCTTCATACACTTCCTTAGCTTTCCTAAGGCTAGTGTTCTACCCATTAATCCATATCTACAGTTCTGGCGTTTTTTCTGGTTAATTGAAGATAAGGGTTCTTTTTTTTGGGGGGGGGGTCAGTCCTGGGGCTTGAACTCAGGGCCTGGGCACTGTCCCTGAGCTTCTTTTGCTCAAAACTAGCACTCTACTACTTGAGCCACAGCGCCACTTCTGACTTTTTTCTGTTTATGTGGTACTGAGGAATGGAGCCACTAGTGATCAGCTAAAACTTACTCTTAAAGATCTTGCTATTATTAAAATTATTATTAAATCATGAGTGAGAAGAGACTGAGGAAGAAATATGAATTAGAGGTTTTGTTGGGAAGTTGTAGAATTGACAGTTCTGAACAATTGTCCTGAGTATCAGCAAGATATAATAAGCATGCTGTGTCCCAAACATCTTTAGATGTCTTCCAGGAGAAGTCAAACACTGCTCTATGATGTAGCCATCTTTGATTTTTTTTTTCCCCAGTTCCAGGGCGTGAATTCAATCAGAGCCTAAGTGCTACTCTTGGGCTTTCTCAAGGCTAGTGCTCTACCATTTGAGCCACAGCACCGTTTCCAGCTTTTCCTATGTATGTGGTACCAAGGAATTGAACCTGAGTCTTTGTGCATGCTAGGCAAGCTCTCTACCACTAGGCCAAATCCTGGCGCCATAGTCATCATCTTGACAGCAGCAATACAATGTTGGAGAAGGTGATTTAGACTTTTTTTTTTTTTAATCAAAGCACTTGTGATGGTCATGAAAGGACTGGAAATGAAGATCTCATCTTTCATACATCTAATTTAGAGTATGCTTCAGAGCTGAGCATGGTGGCACATACCTGTAATCCTAGCTACTCAGCTGACTGAGATCGGAGGCCAAAAAAAGTCTACTAAGATGTGGCTTAGTGGTAGAGTGCTTGCCTAGACATGCATGAAGACTGGGTTTGATTCCTCGGTACCACATACATAGAAAAAGCTGGAAGTGGTGCGATGGTTCAAATGGTAGAGCCCTAGCCTTGAGAAAGACTAAGGATAATGCTCAGGCTTCAGTTCAAGCCCCAGGAATGGCAAAGAAAAATCCCCAAAACCAGGAGTCAAAGCTGTGTTTTGCTGACTCTGATTTGTATGTTCCTATGAAAGCAGAGGTGAAATAGAATCCTCCCCAAGGTTTCCATAAAGGAAGTCACTCACTAACAAAATGCCCTTAAAGATAATATTCCATGCTAACTCTTTTTTTTCCATGAATTGAGAGAAGCAATTTGTATTGTTGGGAAGGGAAAAAAAAACTTAATTTCTTTTCCATCACAATTAGGACATAATATTATGTCAAGAAATCATTTGTGGGCCGGGAGTTTGGCCTAGTGGTAGAGTGCTTGCCTAGCACGCACAGAGGTCTGGGTTCGATTCTTCAGTGCCACATACATAGAAAAAAGTGGGAAGTTGTGCTGTGGCTCAAGTGGTAGAGCTGTAGCCTTGAGAAAAGTCCAAAGACAGTGGTCAGGCCCTGAGTTCAAGCCCCACGACTGGCAAAAAACAAAAATCATTTGTGGCCTGGGAGTTTGGCCTAGTGGTAAAGTGCTTGAAGACCTGGGTTCAATTCTTCAGTAGCATATACACAGGAAAGGCTGGAAATGGTACTGAGAAAGCACAAGGACAGTGCTCAGGCCCTGACTTCAAGCCCCAGGACTGGCAAAAAAATCATTTGTGAACATAGGATCTCTGTTAGCATGAAGCCAAACACTGGTGTTAAAAAGTGCTATTTTGTTAAACACTCCTGGCTTCCTGCCTGTAATCCTAGCTACTTAGGAGACTGAGATCTGATGATCCCGATCTGAAGCCAGGGCTCCTACAGGAAAGTCCAGGTGACTCTTACCTCCAATTAACAACCAAGAGGCTTGAAGTAGAAGTGTGGCTCAAGTGGTATGGAGCCAGCTTGAGTGAAAAATAAAAAACCAAAAACAAGGCAAAGCATGAGGCCCTGAGTTCCAGTCCTAGCAAGTAATTTACTTCAGTACTTTGTGTGCAACTTACAAAGGCCACTGGCATTACAGGGGTACTTTTGTGTGGACTACCACCTCAGAGAAGAGGTTGGTGCCAGTAATGGAGCTTGAACTCAGGGTCTGGAAGATTATCTTTAGCTCTTTCCACTCCCAGCATTTTGGTACTCAGTTAGTGATAAGAGCCTTCACTGGGCTGGCTGTGACAGGAGGTCCTCAGAGCTCAGCCTTCTAAAGTAGCTAGATTACAGGTGTGAGCCACCGGTGCCTGGCTGGATTTATAAAGTATAAAGAATTGGGTAAACAATTTTCTAATTAAGAATCTGTGCAATTGAAAAAAAAAACCAAACAACTTCCTGATTTTCCCATAAGGCAACTTGGTCTTTTCAACTATGGTTTTACAGTATTATAATTTCAAATCATTTTTTTATCAACACAATAAGCTTTGACATTAATAACGTAGGCCAAAGAGCCAATCTTTCTTGGGAAATAGAGACTTATAACTAACTATTCAAATAATTTAAAACTTGCTTTATGCATACATTTTACATTAATTGCCACAGAGAACATATTTTATCAGATGGAAAAAGCAACATCTTGTTTACTTAGAGTAAGGTTTATTTTTTTAATTCTGTTGTGGTCCAGCTGTTTGACTCAATAAATTTTTTAATCTTTCTGCTTTGTTCATAAGCTCCTACAAGTAGTTCTACAAATATAAGATTCTTCAGCCCCCAAACACTGAAATAGAAGAACCAGTACCTATAAACAACCCAGACTACGACAGACTTCTGGCAATTAATTTCAATTAAGTTATTTACAAGGTGTGGCCCTGCTTTCTCGGGAGCAGATGTTTCCGTTGGCACAGCATGGTGGCCACCAATGGAGCCGGCCTGGGGAACAATCCCTCACTCAGGGCCTGCTGCACCCCAGGACGTCATCCTCGGCCAGCCCCAGAGGCCTAGCCACCAGGAGGGGCCAGAAGGGGCTTCCGGCTGCGCCCCAAGCCTTGTTCCCAGGTGTTAGCGTGATACCTTCTGATGATATGGAGCACAGATAATTATTTTTTTCATTTACATGAGCAATTACCAAACCTAGGGAAGTAGGAAAAACATATGTTGTTTTCTTTAAAAAAAAAAGGCTAATAAAATTTTATTGATAAATGTTTTATTAACTTTGTTCATCTTAAACATTAGGAGCTGATTTTGCATAATGATATTTGTATGTGACTATTTGCTTATACTCTACAAGGCATCTTCACAAACCTACTATTAAGTTTGAATAATATAAAATACTTTTTTAAAATATAAAACACTTATTTTTCATAAATACATTATTATATAAATATGTATGTATTTTTTTTTTCTGTGCCAGTCCTGGGGCTTAAACTCAGGGCCTGAGCACTGTTCTTGGGCTTTCTCAAGGCTAGAGCTCTAACACTTGAGCCACAGCACCACTTCCAGCCTTTTCTATGTAGGTGGTAAGGAGGAATTGAACCCGAGTTTTCATGCATGCTAGGCAAGCACTCTACCACTAGGCCAAACTCCCAGAACCAGTAGTTTTTATTTATTTGTTTATTTATTTATTTATTTTGCCGGTCATGGGGCTTGAACTCTGGACCTGGACACTGTCCCTGAGCTCTTCAGTTCAAAGCTACCACCCTACCCCCTGAGTCACAGCCCCATTTCCAGTTTTCTGGTGGTTAATTGGAGATAAGAGTCTCTCCGGTCTTTAGTGCCCAGGCTAGCTTTGAACCTTGTTCCTCAGATCTCAGCCTCCTGAGAAGCTAGGATTACAGGTATGAGCAACCACACCCTGACAATATTTTTTATTTTTATAAAATACTTTTATTTCTGATGTTGAGATATTCAAAACGTCTCAATATTATATTCACTTAAGGATTATTAAGATGCTATACTAGGAAATACTGTAATATTCAAATACTATTTTACTCTAGTATGTAAATGTATTTTAAGGCAGCTGGAGGCATGGCACATGTCACAGAGTACCAATGGGGGAAAGCTAGCAGCAGATAGCAAGTTGGAAAACTAGTCTAAGACAAAATAAATAAGTAAACAGATAAACTGAAAAATACCATTTTAGTGTTTCAATAATACATATTTTTTGAAAATATTTTTTGTATCACTTCAAGGTCTAATATTAATATTTTACAATACTATGTTAGTATGCTAAATTAGTATTTTTTTGCCAGTCCCATGGGGCTTGAACTCAGGGCCTGAGCACTTTCCTTGGGCTTTCTCAAGGCTAGAGCTCTACCACTTGAGCCACAGCACCAGTTCCAGCTTTTTCTATGTATGTGATACCAAGGAATCAAACCTGGGTCTTTGTGCATTCTAGATAAGCACACTACTACTAGGTCAAACTCCTGGCCCCTAAATTAGTATTTTTAAATACACTTAAAAGTACCATTTTAATACCATTTCAATAGTAATATTGATTATTTAAAAAACCATAATATTTAAATACCATTGAAATTTTACTAGTGAGTAGTTGAATAACATATTAATGAAGTACTATGTTACTTTAATACTATTTGAATTTAGATTTTAACCTTGGAGAGGAAAAGAACTTAATGAAAGATTTATTGGTGATTTTTTTTTAAAGTTGGATACTAAACATCTGATTTTATTTCACAATTATGTATGTTATTAGAATGATTTCTATTTAATAATTATGTCTTACTTAGCTATCCTATCTTCTTTAAGAAAGGGACCGTTTTGCTGTACACTGGGAGTGCATGAGTATAATCCTAATTACTCAGGAGGCTGAGATCTGGGAATCAAAGAGACAAATCTGAGAGACTCTTATCTCCAATTTACCAGCATATAACTGGAAATGGAGCTGAAGTTCAAGTTGTAAAGTGTCAACCTTGAGTGAAAAAGCTAAGTGGAGCCAGGCACAGTGGCTCATGCCTGTAATCCTGGCTACTCAAGAGACTGAGATCTGAGGATTGAGGTTCAAAGCCAGCCTGGGCACTAAAGTCTGTGAGACTCTTCAATTAACCACCAGAAAACCAGAAGTGGTGGTGTGGCTCCAGTGGTAGGGCGGTAGCCTTGAGCTGAAGAACTCAGGGACATTGCCCAGACCCAGAGTTCAAGCCCCACGACCAACAAAAAAAGAAAAGAAAAAAAAAAAAAGAAGGGAAAAAGGCAAGTGAGAGTGCCAGACCCTTAGTTCAAGTCCCAGTATTGGCACAAATAAATGAAATGAAGAAAGGAGTTATTTAAATTGTATAAGATTATACCACTATTAATATTCACTATTACTTGAACATGGTATTTTAGTACATTGTATAAGAATTGTTCTCTGAGTCACATAATAAATAATTTTTAAATGATGATAGTAATTTTATTGCATTTTATTGTCGGGATAATGGATAGAGGGGTTACAGTTACATTCGTCAGATAATGGGTACATTACTTCTAGAACCTTGCTACGCCTCATGTTTTTCTCTCAATTCCCCTCCCCCACCCCTTCCCAATCATCTTGGTTTTCCTTTTCCTTTCCCTATTTCAAATAAACAAATAAATGTATATACAATATACCACTTGAAGTCAGATATAGTGACTGTATGTGATTAACCATAAGCAGAAAAAAAGAAATAAGTTCACATAGTATATTAAGAACAACAATCACGAAGATAAACCTCTTGTTTCCATATCCTAGAGTTCACTTCATTTAGTCTCACCTGTATGACCATATGTACATAGCTTCAAATAATAAAGAATTTTTGAAAATAGTCTTCATATTAGATATATTAGATATAATATCCACCTATTAAATTACTAATTGTTTGGTGTGCTTGTCCTGGGGCTTGAACTCAGGGTCTAAGCACTTTCCTTTGGCTTTTTCACTCAAGGCTGGTGCCTTATGATTTGAGCCACAGCTCCACGTCAAGCTTTTGGGTGGTTAATTGGAGTTAAGAGTCACACAGACTTTACTGGCTCCCAGCTTCAATTGTCAGATCTCAGCCTCCTCAGTGGGAGACTTACAGGTATGAACACAGCACCCAGCTCTAACGCTAAGCTTTGACGACCTCTTTCTTGGGGGCTTACTATTTTTAACTTAAGGCAAATGGTGGTTCTTAGTTTATGAATTCACTAAAATGGTAATCCTATACACACACGCACACACACACACACACACAGCCCTCCCCTTTATTAAAGTTAAATGATTGTTCCCACTGTAGTGTGTTTTATGTTATGTAAGGTTCTGTAATGGACCCCATTTTTTTTCTGCCCCTGGGCAAATGTAAACACTTGTGAAAACTCTTAACAGCTGGATGGTAACTGGACCCCTCAGTGATTTCATTTAGTTCAAAAGAACTCTAAATGTATCCAGGTGTTAAAATTATGTCAAGGCTAAGGTTTTAAAAAAAATCAAAAGATATTGTATTATGGATGCACTTTATGATTTGATGAGTACATTATGTACATCGAGTGCAAGTATAAGAAAACTAGGTCTGCTACTGACTTAATTAAGGTCAGTAAAAGCTAAGTTGAAAAAGAAATAAAAGAAATGGCATCTTTTGAAAGCAAAGAATACTTGAAGCCTTTCAACACCTTTCCTCAGCAGTGAGGCTCAGAGGTGCCCTGAACAACCTGCTTGCCATAAACGGAATGAAGGGCCCATTAATAGGCTGGATAGTAAATTTGGAATGTAAACGCTTTTTGCAGCTTTCCCATGAAGGAGATGGGTACACGGCCATCTTTGCTTGACTGTGAAGTTCAAGGTGGTCCTTGCTGGGCTGCCACACTCCCGTGGTCTGCTGGGGGCCTCCTGGGAAGCTGGGGTGGTGTGTGTGCCCCGCTCCCCCCGCAGGTCCAGGCCTCAACTACACACTTGAGCTCCATTCCTAGCTGTTAGAACTCTTGCATCCAGGATATGGGAGCAGCCTGGAGGCTGCAGCCCCTGTGATTCAGTGAGATGAATGTCTGGTCCGGAGTGTGGCCTAGCATGCATGAAGCCCTGGGTTCCATTCCTGGGTACCACATACACAGAAAAAGCCCAAAGTGGTGCTGTGGCTCAAGTGGTGGAGCCCTAGTCTTGAGAAAGCCCAATGGCGGTGCTCAGGCCTGGAGTTCAAGGCAAAAAAAAGGTATGAATGTGTCACTGATGTAATTATTGTTTAACCGAAATGATTCTGAATATTCATTCTGACCTAAGGACAACCTGATAAAGTACTTTAGGGAAGGAGTGGGGGTATCCTGAGGCTTGAACTCAGGGCCTGGGCAGTGTCTGAGCACTTCAGCTCAAGGCTAGCACTCTTCCACTTTGAGCCACAGTTCATTTCTGGTTTTCTAATGGTTAATTGGGAATAAGAGTCTTACAGATTTTCCTGCCTAGATTGGCTTCAAACCACCATCCTCAGATCTCAGCCTCCTGAGGAGCTAGGATTGCAGGTGTGAGCCACCAGCACCCAGTTTAATGCCTGTATTAGTGGGCCTCTGCCCCTTACACCTGTAACCCGGCTACTTAGTTTATGTGGGGTTTTATTTTTTTGTTTTTTGGCTGGGCGTAGGCTTGAACTCTGGGCCTGGGTGCTGTCCCTGAGCTCTTCAGCTCAAGGCTAGTGCTACAGGGCCACTTCCGGTTTTATGGTGGTTAATTGGAGACAAGAGTCTCATGGACTTCCATGCATGGGCTGGCTTTAAACCATGATCCTCAGATTTCAGCCTCTGAGTAGTTAGGATTACAGGTGTGAGCCACCAGTACCCAGCTTAATCCAGGCTTCTTAGAAGGCCAAAATCTGAGGATCATGATTCAAAGCCAGCCACCACAAACAAATCTGTGGCCCACTTATCTCCAATTAACTAGCAAAATGCTGGAAGAGGAGGTGTAGCTCAACTGGTAGAGAGCCAGCTTTGAACAGAAAATGCCAAGCAAGAGCATGAGGCCCTGAGTTCAAGCTCCAGTAATGATATTTAAAAAAAAAAAAAAGACTTTCAATGACTTTTATCAATCTCTGGGACATATTTTACAGTCCCCTTAAATAAAAAAAATAATACAAAGAAAATTAAACCACAAATAAAATATATTTAAGTCACGTTAAGTGTCTCATGCAAAGATCTAAAACAAAGGAAATACACAGTTGTGGTTAGAATTTGATTTTAGCCCATCTATGATATTGAAAGCACATACTTAATCAGATGGTGTTAGCAAATTTTTCGGAGAGGAGGCAGAGGTGTGATTCAAAGGGTAGAGCACCAGACTTGTGTGAGAAAGTCAAGTGGACAGCACAAGGCCTGAGTTCAAGCCTGCTAAATAAATAAGTTGTGTTATGGTAGGATAAAAGCAAGGCTTTTTTTTTGGTTGTGGTGGCTTGAACTCTGGGCCTGGAACTGTCCCTGAACTGTTCTTTTCAAGGCCAGCACTCTACCACTTTGAACCACAGCATCACTTCCTGTTTTCTGATGGTTAATTGGAGATAAGCATCTCACAGATATTACAGGGGTGATTTTGAACCATGATTCTCAGATCTCAGCCTCTTGAATGGCTAGGATTACAGGCATGAGCCACTGGCGCCCAGCCAAGGCCCTTTATTAGCATTTTAACTTGAGGTTGGCATTTGAGGTATGGCACTTGAACCATAGTTCTACTTCCATTCTTTTGTTAATGAGGGATAGGAGTCTCCTGAGTTTTCCTACCAGGGCAGGCTTTGAACCACAATCCTCAGATCACAGCCTCCTGAGTAGCAAAGATTACAGGTATGAGCCACTATACCCAGCTTTACCCATGCACTTTTAACTGACTAAAAGCAGACTGTGACTCTGGTGAGAACAATAGAATTTGTCTTTGGGGTATGAGTGCTTCTTGAGATTGTTTTTTGCCAGTCCTGGGGCCTGGACTCAGGGCCTAGGCATTGTTCTTGTGTTTTCTCAAGGCTAGCGCTCTACCACTTGAGCCACAGAAACACTTCTGGCTTTTTCTGTGTATGTGGTACTCAAAATTAGACTCTGGAGTTTTCTGTCCCTTAATTCAATTTAAACTCATTTCTGCAGGGACAGAGCTCCAAGGGCAGAGAAAAATACAAAGACATAAGCAAGTGCAGCAGTGGTACTCACTATGTTGAAAATTAGCTTATATACACAATTTGTGGGTGGGGATGGGAGGGTAAAACTGGAAGAAAGGGAGGTATGCAGTGACATTCCACAAGAAATGTACTCATTAACTAACTTATGTCACTATAACCCCTCTGTGAATGACCTTTATAATAACAGTCCATTTTTTAATGCAAAGAAATCTACCATCATAAGCTGGGTGATGGTGGTTCACACCTGTAATCCTAGCTACTCAAAAGACTGAGATCTGAGGATCACAGTTCAAAGCCAGCCCAGATATGAAAGTCCCTGAGACTCAGGGACAGGGTGGTAGGCTTGAGCTGAAGAGCTCAATGACAATGCCCAGGCCCAGAGTACAAGCCCCACGACTCCCCCACTCCCCCCAAAAGAAAGAAATCTAGCATCATTACCTATGTCCCTATTTCACACTTTTCTGAAGTTCAAGGGTTGAATATCCTCTTCATTTATTTTTATTTTATTTTTGGTATTGGTACTGGTGCTGTACTAAGGGCGTGGCATGCTTATTTGGCTTTTTCATTCAAGGCTGGTGCTTTACCACTTGAGCCATATATCCAGTTCTAGCTTTTTGCTGGTTCATTAGAGCTAAAAGTCTCAAATTTTCTTCCTGAGCTGGCTTCTAACTGCAATCCTCAGATCTCAGCCTCCTGAGTAGCTGTGATTACAGGTGCAAACCACTGGTACATGGCTCTTGAATATCATTTTTTAAAAATTTTTTAAATGTTTTATTGTAATTAATAGAAGGGTTACACTATATCACCAGATAGAAGGTGCATTACTTCACAAACATTGATACCCTTTCTCATGTTTTGGTCCCCATTTCCCTCCCCCCCAACTCCTCATCTTGTTTCCTCCCTTGAATACCATCTTAAGTAATTCTTTGGTTTCTATCTTCCCAGTGACAAATACAAATCATATAAATCATGAAGCCCAGATTTAAATCACACAAATCATCAAGTGACACATTTTTCATATAAATGATAGTTTCTTCGTTGCATTTTTCCTAGTCTAATCCATATGTATGACTATATACACATACACACCCATAACACACAATACCAGAATTTGGATAGATTTTCTCTTTGTTTGACATGAAGTATCCTTCACACATGCACACATGCACACGCACATACACACAAAATCCACAAAAACTGGCTATAAGATTCTCACTTCAGCAAATGCAAACACTTAAATAAGCTCATATATTGTAAAAGTTTTCTATGTGGTTAAGATTCTTAAATGGCTCATGCCTGTAATCCTAGCTACCCAGGAAACTGAGACCTGAGCATTGAAGTTCAAAGCTTGCCTGGAGCAGGAAAATTTTGTGAGACTCTTATCTCCAATTAATCACCACCCACTCCCCAAAGTGGAGATGTGAGTCACATGGCAAAACACTAGCTAAAGCACTAGCTTGGAGCAAAGCAGCTAAGGGATAATTTAGCTAGGACCTAAGTTCAAGCCCCGGGACTGGTGTGTGCTTGCACACACGTGCGCACACACACACAAAAAGCGAAGAATCTGGAAGAAACGGCCCATCTTTGTGATGGGCTTCATAAAGCTTCTAAATTCCCCATATCACTACCAGACAGACAGAGAATGCGTTCTTCAAATGTCATCTAACTCTCTTCTCCTGCCCCTTTGCTTCAAATTAGCATAGACCATCCAATTTAAGTCAGCATTTAAAAAAAAAATCACTGAAACTTGAACAGGCCGAAGGAGAAATGTTTCCACTCCTACCACACTTAAAAGCAGTAGGGCATCTTTTTGTATTTTTCTTATTAGCATGGTAATAGAAAACATCTGAAATGATTTAGGAAATTAAACACATTAAAACAACAAATAAAAGAAGCTATAATGAATAAAACTCAGAAGACCCCATAGAGTTACTTGTTTCTTTCTTTTCTTTCCTTCTTTCCTTTTCCTCCCTTCCCTCTTTTCTCTCCTCTTCTCTCACCCTCCTCCTTACCCACCCCCCGCCCCTTCTGTGTGTGCCAGTCTTGGTCCTTGAACTCAAGGCCTCACTTGAGTCTTACCCCCACTTCCTGTATTTTGCTGTTTAATTGAAGATAAGAGTCACACAGATGTGTCTACAAGGGCTGGTTTCAAACCACAATCCTCAGATCTCAGCTTCCTGAATAGCTGGGATTACAGGCGTGAGCTACCAGCTGTACACTTCCTGTTTCTTTCTCGACCTTGGTCCTAAGTACCAGGCAATAAATCAGTGAGTATGATTTTGAACTTCTGTGTGTTAATGTGGAAACCAGCTTTTATTTAGATCACTATTTCTGTAAGGTAATATTTGATTCTGCTGTCCCATTTTTTCCTCTCTGTGGAAACACTAGCATCATTTAGTTTTATTTTATTCTTTCAGTGCCATTACTGGGATTTTTATTCAGACCTTGCTTGTGTTCTTTTTTTTTTTTTTTTGTCCAGTCCTAGGGCTTGAACTTAGGACCTGGGCACTGTCCCTGAACTTCTTTTTCTCAAGGCTAGCACTCTACCACTTGAACCATAGTGCCACTTCTGGCTTTTTCTGTGTACATAGTACTGAGGAATTGAACCCAGAACTTCAAGCATGCTAGGCAAGAACTCTACCAATAAGCCACCTTCCCAGCCCAAGGACTTTGTGTTCTTGCTTCACTTTCTCATGTAAGGCTGGTGTTCTACCACTCAAGTCACAACTAAGTCACAATAATTACAATAGACTCTTTGCTATCCTAGCTGGCTTTAAAGCTCAGTCCTCAAATCTCAGCCTCCTGAGTAGCTGGGATTATAGGCGAGATCAACCAGAGCCTGGCACTTACTGGGAAAATTTATTTGGGGAAGGATTCTTTGTCCTTTGTATTCCAGTTAAGTGCGTAAGTCATAATGAATGTGTTCCACATAGAACAAATATACTACCAGGCTGAGGTATTAAAAAATGTCTCTCCTCCTTAAATCAGGCACCCAACCTAATTTCTCCAACAGAAATGAATTAGAAAAGAAAGACAAGTGATCTAGAATGATACAAAAAGAGGTAGATGGTTGGCCAGTCACTGGTGACTCATATCTATACTTCCAGCTATTCTGGAAGGAGGCTGAACTATGAGGATTGAAGTTTGAAGCCAGGCTGGGCAGAACACCAGCAAAAAGCCAGAAGTGGAGCTGTGGTTCAAGTGGTAGAGTGCCAGCCTTGAGTGAAAAAGCTCAAGGACAGCATCCAGGTCTTGAGTTTAAGTCCCCCCTTCAAAAAAAATTAAAACAAAATAAACATCTTGGTATTTTTGTTTGGTTTAATTTTAATCTTCCTATTATCAAGAAAAAAAATAAGCCACCAAGTAAAAAAAAGACTGGAAATTCTCCATTTATAACCTTAGCTAAATAATTTAATCTTTGGAGGAAACTGTTATTTTTTTAACCTTCTGGATTCCAGAAGGAGGGGATTTCTTTTGTCATGCATGCTGTAGCCTACAAGATAGCTCTCATGATGACTTCCTACCAGCAAAACTGCAGCTTCCTGAGTGCCACGTGAACACAGTGTGATCTCCATTTCTGAACCACAGGAATTCAGTCCATGCCAGCCAATTGGTGTTACTGTCCCTGAGGCTGGAAACGGGTGGGAGAGAAGATGCTCAGCCTGCAAGGTTGTTGGAGATAGTTAATGTCCTTGTATAAAAACCCTGGCTATAATAAGACATTTTAACCAGGATAAGGAGGAAAGAAGATTGGAAAGAACTGGAGAACTTAGTGCAGATGACAGACAATAGAATCTGCTTTCTTTTGTGACAGTTATCCTAGACAATCTGCTTTTAGTTATTAGCCATCGGCAGTCTTAGTCTTCAAGTCTTCTCTCTGCCCTATAATTCTGTGAAGCTACATATTTAAAGTCTTTCGTCAGTAAAATAGAAACCATGAGTGGAAAAGCAGATATTAGAATAGTAATTTCAATGGGACTCAGAAAAGTAACCAGGCAACCAGCCAAAACTCTTCGTAAAAGCTGTGTTTCTCTAGCTTGAGAGGAATGACAGTGGATTCTGATGAGTATGACACTGAATTTGTAGATTGCTTTTGGTGGTGTGGCCATTTTCACCATTTTGATTTGGCCAATCCACACACATGGGAGGTCTTTCCATTGCTGATGTCTTCTTTGATTAATTTCTTGAGAGTTTTGGAGTTTTTGGTGTTCATTAGTTAGGTTTATTCCTAGGTTTTGTTTGCCCTTTTCTGTTTGTTTGTTTGTTTCTATTTTTGTTTTTGTTTTTGTCGGTCGTGGGGCTGTGCTTGGGCATCGTTCCTGAGCTTTTCAGCTCAAGGCTACCACCCTAACCCTTGAGCCACAGTGCCACTTCCAGTTTTCTGGTGGTTAATTGGAGGTAAGAGTCTCACGGACATTAGTGTCTGGGCTGGCTTTGAAACTCAATCCTCTGAGCTCAGCCTCCTGAGTGGCTAGGATTACAGCCATGAGCTGCTGTGCCTGGCTTATTTGCTTTTTGAAGCTATTACTAATGGAATTGTTTTCCTGGTTACTTTCTCTCCCTGCTCATTGTTGGTTTATAGAAAAACTACCAAGTTTTGTGGGTTGATTGTATATCCTGCTATTTTGCCCAAATTATGTACCAGTTCTAGAAATGTGAGAGGTGGAGTCTCTGGGGTCCTTTAGATACAGGTCAGGTCATCGGCAAATAGGGATTACAAGTAATGACAAAGTAAAGGCATCCGCACTATTCACCATAGCCAAGTTGTAGGAACAGTCCAGATGCCTTACTATGTACAAGTAAACCAAGTAAATTATCTCTCTCTATATATATACACACACATATGTGTATATATTTGTGTGTATGCATATGTCATATCATATATTTACATACATCACATTTTAGATAGCAATTTTACTCAGCCATCAGGTAGAATGTTATAATGTTACACCATATGCAGAAAAATGGAAAGACCTGAAAAAAAATTATGTTATGTGAAGTAAGTCTGGTTCAGAGAGACAAAGGACACATTTTATTGCATCTGTAAAATAAACACATATGAACCATGTAAAAATATAAAACAATAAACATATTATATACTAATTGTTAGGGCCACCTGGAAGAAATGATGACTTCTTCCCTTGGCTCTCTCCCCCTGCACCCTGGAAATCCCCGCCCAGCACCTGTTACCCTGGCAACTGGCATGCCTGGGGGCAGTGGGAGGTCCCCATTGAGGCATTTCCCATCCTCTGAGGTCATATCCACTGTGTCTATACCCTTCCCCTATATAATCTCTCACTTCCCGCCCTAAGCCTCTCTTGCTCACTGGACTCCATCTTGGGCGGCAGGAGTCTGCTCTTTCCTCACCCAATAAATCCTCTTCTCCTGCACTGCGTGCAGTTTCCTTTCCACAGACCTTACATTTGGTGCCTGACTCGGATGGGGGAGAGGGGTCAGGAGTGGCTGGATCCCCTCCATTTCTCTAGTGTCAATCCGCCTTCTGCCCCCTCACTCCCAGACCTCTGCCTTTCCCATTGCTGGCTGTGCATTGGCTACAGTGTTTGCTGTCTGCGCCTGGTGAGTGACTCCTGCCTGCAGGCCTCTTTTCTGCCTCTCTTAACCCACCCCTGCCCAGGGCTCTCTCCCTGTGTCTAGTTTAAGACCCGGCACCCCCCGATCTGTTGTGGTGAGATTGGATTCCCCTCCCCACACACTCTACTTTCCCACTGGACATCCTTATTGATTCTACCCTCCGATGTCCTCACTGATGCTGCCCCGTGTTCAGTGACCCCACCCCTGACTCCACCCCCAGTCACCACTGACTCCACCCCTCCCTGGTGTCCTCACTAACTCTTCCCCTACCTCCTCACTGACTTCACTTCCTCTTAGGTTTCCTTATTACAATGGGGTCTCATCAGTCTCCCCCATGCCAGGATACCCCCTTGGGATATCTTTTATGCTCTTTAGATGTTCTTCTACTCAGGGACTCCATAAAGCCAAACTGCTCATCTTTTATTGCGATTGTATCTGGCCAAAGTCTAGGCTAGACAACTGGTCTCAATGGCCCCCAAAAGGGACTTTGGATTATAATATTCTCAGGATTTTACACAGTTTCTGCCGACACATGGCAAATAAATGGCCAGAGGTTCTATATGTTCAGGCTTTCTTTGCTCTCCATGCTTGCCCTTCTCTCTACCAGTCCTACTCAACTTTCCCTGGCTTCCTGGCACAGGGGCAGCCTGCCCATGCCAAATCACCTAAGAGCCTGGAGCCTCTTCCTAAACCTAAAGTGCCTGATCCCCTGCTCAACATTGAGGACTCCGCTCCTCCTCCCCAAGGTGAACCTTTCCTGCCTTCTCCTCCTTTTTCCTCCCCTCCTGAAGCTCACACCCAATCCTGCACTGGTAGCTCACAGCCTCCAGCAGCCCCCTTATTTCCTCTGCGAGAGGTGGCAGGGGCAGACAGGGTGTTTTGTGTGCAGGTCCCCTTTTCAATGACCCATCTTTCCAATATCAAAAAGCAACAAGGATCTTATTCCCAAGACCCCAATAATTATACCAAAGAGTTTAAATACCTTGTTCAGACCTATGACCTCACCTGGCATGACATATACAGTCCTGTCCTCTACCCTTACCTCTGAAGAAAAGGAAAGGGTTTGGGTTGCAGCCCAGGCACACGCTGATGAAACCCAACGCCTAGACAATACTTTCCCAGTAGGGGCAACAGCTGTGCCCAGGGAAGAGGCCAAATGGGATTATGCAAATAATGCTCTTGGAAGGGTTGGCAGAAACAGGATGGTAACCTGCCTCGTAGCTGGCCTCCAGAAGGCAGCCCACCATGCAGTCAACTATGATCAACTAAGGGAGGTTACCCAGAGACCCACTGAAAACCCGGCTGAATTTCTTGATCCCCTTACAGTGGCACTCCAGCGTTATACTAAGCTGGACCTGGAGTCAGAGGAAGGTATAGTGGTCCTTAATACCCATTTTTATCTCTCAATCAGCTCCTGATTTTTTTTTTTTTTGCCAGTCCTGGGCTTGGGCTCAGGGCCTGAGCACTGTCCCTGGATTTTCTCAAGGTTAGGGCTCTACCACTTGAGCCACAGCACCACTTTTGGCTTTTTGCTACATATGTGGTACTAAGGAATCGAACCTGGGTCTTCGTGCATAGTAGGCAAGCACTCTGCCACTAGGCCAAACTCCTGGCCCCCAGCTCCTGATATTTTAAAAAAAAGTTGAAAAAGGCTGAGGATGGCCCTCAAACCCCCCAAGGAGATCTGGTGAGCATGGCCTTTAAGGTTTTTAACAACCAGGAGGAACAGAAAAAAGCTGATAAGGCTGCCCAGAATAGGAAAAGTTACTAGCTCCTGGCTGCTGCCCTCAGGGCTCCTCAAAGAAGAGGCGCCCAACGCACACCACCCAGAACATGTTTTAAGTGTGGCAAGGACGGCCACTGGGCAAGGGCTTGCCCTACTCTTCGACCACCCTCTGGACCCTGCCACAGTGTGGACAGCCAGGACACTGGGGAGTCGATTATCCCTCCTCGTCTCTACAAGGTGGGCCAGTCCCTCCCACACCCCCCACACATGGGGAGGAGCCCAACTTATCCGAGATGCTCAGCTTGGCAATGCAAGTGCGATGCTTCCCAGGGCCGCTGGATCCCACAAGCCTCACGATGGAGGAGCCCAGGGTGTGTCTCCAGATTGCAGGCAAGCTACTTGTATCCTTTCTTTTGGATATGGGAGCCAGTTAATCATTGTTACCTGAGTATTCCAGCCTGTCTTTTCCCTCCCAGATCCCAGTGGTGGGTGCAGATGGCCTTACTTGCTCTGCAACTACCCACGTAGAATAGATAACTTTCCTTTTTTACATTCCTTTCTAATCTTACCCCGCTGTCCCATATCTAAGGCTCCCTCAGCCCCTTACAGCCCTTTTCCTTCTCTCCTGGTTTTGCCTGAGGAACGAGTCTTTCTCAAGACCCTTAATCTGTCTGGTTTACATCCTAAGTGGACAGGCCCTGGATACACCCCTCCCCCTATATAATCTCTCACTTCCCACCCTAAGCTCTCTTGCTCACTGGACTCCATCTTGGGCAGCAGGAGTCTGCTCTTTCCTCACCCAATAAACCCTCTTCTCCTGAACTACATGGAGTTTTCTTTCAGCAGACCTTACACTTATATGAAACTATAAGCAAATATTAAACTATAAACATGTATGAAAATAGACAGATATATGCATATGTATACAAACAAATCCCTGAAAGATGGCGTACACAGGGGAGGATTCCACTGGTGGAAATTCTGAACAACTAAATGTTTAACACAATAACACAGGGGAAGCTGGAGCAGGTGTTGTAAGATATGGGCATGGGTCAAGGGGAAGAAGGGTCAGACAAGTGGAGAGAATGACTGCAGTCGTAAATAATATTCAGTGGGTGGGGCCGGGAAGGTAGCCTAGCAGTAGAGTGTTTGCCTAGCATGCACGAAGCCCTCGGTTCCATTCCTCAGTACCACATACACAAAAAAGACTGGAAGTGGTGTGGCTCAAGTTGGCAGAATGCTAGCTTTAAGCAAAGTGTCCAAGGACAGTGCCCAGGCCCTGAGTTCAAGCCCCAGGATTGGCAAAAAATAATAAAATAAAAATTCAATATGTGTATGTGAAAATGGAAGCAGGTGGCTCTGGCTCTGGGACTGGGAGAGCTAGGGAAGAGAAAGGGGTGGGGCAAAATTGGTCGACACACTTTGTGGCTCGCACACTGACATTGAATTGAAGCCCCCTTTTGAGCCACCTGCCTGTTATTTCTGAGTGTCTTCACCCACTGTTCCTCTCGCCATTTATGGAGATGTTTTCCATGAGTTATAGAATAAATGCTTCTTAAGTAGTTTTAAAATTTGAGCTTAGTCTCTTAAATAAATCTTGAAAAAAGAGAGCAGTGCCAAGCATTATAATGAGCAATGGGCCATTACATGCTGAGCTACACAGACATGATTGTGCAGAGATCGGGGGGAGAGAGAGAGAATGGGTACATGTACGTGAGTGGTGAGTGCAGTGATACTAGGGCTTAAACTCAGGTCCTGGGCACTGCTGACGATTCCTATGAATTTTCTTTTTATTTACTTTTCATTATATTTAAATAGTGTACAAATCAGTATACTGTATATCCAGAAAAAACAAAGAACTATAATTACTTTTGCAGGAAAGGGAAGTGATTTTTCAATTTTCATTTTTAGATTTTAATTGTTTAGTTATTTGATTTTTCTTCATAATAGCATTATTTTCCATTTAATTTAAGAATCAGATGAACAGCCAGGCACGGGTGGCTCACGCCTGTAATCCCAGCTGCTCAGGAGGCCGAGATCTGAGGATCATGGTTCAAAGCTAGCCTAGGCAGGAAAGTTCTTCAGACTCTTACTTCCAATTAATCAAGTGGTAGAGTGCCAGCCTTGAGTGATAAAAAGCACCAAGGCCCTGAATTCAAGCCCAAAGACTCAAAGAAATCAGATTTTTAAAAAAGTTGAAAACTGCAGTTGCAAAATCAGATGCCAGCAGCCCATTATGTGACCACAAGCAGAACACATTAAAGGAGTTCACAACAATGAATATCCTATGTACTAAACATCAATTATATGCTTTAACTCAGGAAGATGGTAAATGAATGAATAGTCTAGAAGGGCAGAAAAGCTTAGGATCAGCAGCTGGAAAATAATTATTTAGGATTAAAAATAAAAATCCAAGTTTCTAAAATTCCAAAGTGTACTGACAATCTTATTTAAAATGGTAGCATCTCCATGAAATTTATGAAAGATGAATTCAGAGAAAAACTATATATTGCATAATTATACAATGGATAAAAACCTAGAATTCATTTCTCCCAAAAGATAAAGGAGTGGGAGTTTGGCCTAATGGTAAGAGTGCTTGCTTAGCATGCATGTAGACTCGGGTTCGATTTCTTGATACCACATGCATAGAAAAAGCCAGAAGTGGTGCTATGGCTCAAGTGGTAGAGAATTAGGCCTTGAGAAAGCCCAAGGACAGTGCTTAGGCCCTGAGTTCAAACCCCGGGACTGGCAAAAAAATTTTTAAAAATAAAGGAGATTGTATCTATAGAAAAAAAATCCTTCATAATAAAAATTAATACAAGCTGGACACCAGTGGCTCACTGGTACCTATATTTCTAGGTATTCAGGAGGCTGAGATCTGAGGATTATGATTTCAAGGCAGCGGGAGCAGATAAACCCAAGAGGCTTTTTTTTTTTTTTTTTTTTTTTTTGCCGGTTCTGGGCTTGAGCTCAGGGTCTGAGCACTGTCCTTGGACTTTCTCAAGGCTAGAGCTCTACCACTTGAGCCTCAGCACCACTTCCGGCTTTTTCCTATGTATGTGGTACCGAGGAATCGAACCCGGGTATTCATGCATGCTAGGCAAGCACTTTAACCACTAGACCACACTCCCGGCCCACCCAAGAGGCTTTTATCTCTAGTTAGTCAGCAAGAAACGGCTGAAGATGTGGCTCAGGTGATAGAGCTCCAGCCTTGAACAGAGTGAATACAAGAGGCCCTGAGAACAAGCACCAGTACCAGTACACAAAAATATGAATATTAGACTATTAAAAGAAAATAAAGAATTGGAGATTATGATTCTAAACATCTTAGTTTAACAAGGAAGTTAAAAAAGAAAAAGACCTGATTGAGTAAATGTGACTCTGTCCAAAATGAACGCACTTTTTTTTCCATTATAAATTCCAAATTGATGGAATACTATGTAATGATAGCTTTACATTTATTATTTGGAATTTAAGAATTTAAGCAGAAATATTAGTGCAACAGTTTTTTTTGTAGGTTCACTATGATTCAAAAATAGCACAAAAAGCACTGTTAGGGGCTGGGAGTTTGGCCTGGTGGTAGAGTGCTGGCCTAGCATGCATGAAGACCCGCGTTCGATTCCTCAGTACCACGTACATACAAAAAAGCCAGAAGTGGTGCTGAGGCTCAAGTGGTAGAGCTCTAGACGTGAGAAAGTCCAAGGACAGTGCTCAGGCCCTGAGCTCAAGGCCAGGACTGGCAAAAAAAAAAAAAAAAAAAGCAATGTTACTCTATATTTTGTTTCCTATGTATTTAGTGTTGTAGTTAGTTAGACTTGTGGTTGACTGAATTTGGCTAAATTTGGGCTAGCACTGCTGGTTTCTAGAATTGATAATGCCACACTTCTAAATTTTTATTTTATCTATGTGTGGATTCTTTTTTTCTTTTTTTGTCCTACTGACGCTTGAAGTTGGGGCTCTGGTGCTTTTCTCTGGCTTCTTCAGTCAAGGCTGGCACTTTACCACTTGAGCTACAGAAAGCTCTTTTCAGCATTCTTCTGGTCAATTGGAAATAAGTGTCTCACTTGACTTCCCTGCTCTGGCTGGCTTGAAGCCATGATCCTCCCCTGCGTAGCTATGATTACATCCATGAGCTGCTGGTGCGTGTTGTTTTCTCACACACACTTGCTTACCTGTTTTGGAGCTTGAACCCAGGGCCTGGGCACTGTCTGAGCTTCTTTTGCTCAAAAGGCAGTGCCTTACCACTTGAACCATAGCACTACTTCTGTTTTTTTTGATTTATTGGAGATCAGAGTCTCACAGACTTCTCTGCATGGGCTGGCTTCAAACTGAGGTCCTCATATCCCACTGATATCTAAGATGATAGAGAAGAGTCACCAAGACCCAGCCTCTAATTTATTTTTTTACATTTAATTGTGTGTGTGTGTGTGTGTGTGTGTGTGTGTGTGTGTGTGTGTGTTCTCAAGCTGTAGAGTACTAGCCATGAGCAAAAAACTCAAGGACAGCAGTCGGGCCCTGAGTTCAAGCCCCAAGACCAAGATTTTTAAAGAAGATATTGGATATGTATGGAGGGAAATGGCACCGGACTGATAATTGTACAAGGAAAACAGAATGGCTTAAGATGCATTTGAGAGAAAGCTTTGTGCTGGTGGCTATTTGTGTGTTTGTACTTCTCATTCAGGGAACTATTCTAGTATTCCTGCGTGACATCAGCCATTAGCCAAAGAAAGGATATACTTGATTTGGATAGAATTTTTTATTTTTTGGCAAGCTGATCTTATCTGCTTCTTCACGCTATTCTTATCCAAGACTTAGCAGAAATCTTTTTCCTGCAAACCTCTACCGGTCATGGCTATGACTCACCACTGGATTGTTCAAGTTCCTAGTTCTTGGATCCACAGCACTGAGAATTATGACAAATCATTCTTTTGTTAACCTGCTTCTTTCCTGGTTCTGTTTCTCTTTTTTTGGCATGGGTACCCAAATCCTTTTTCTGTATAGCTATTCACCTGATCCAGGTGTGTGCTCTTCCACGTCTCCTCCCTGCTGAGGCCACACACTTCTGAACAGCACCCTGTGGTCTAGATTTACAGTGGAGGTGTGTACAGTCACGTACCCGTTCTCGTCGAGGCCGTACGGGCACCTGCATGCACGGCTGGCCTCGCAGTGTGACGACTGCACACTGACACATGTGCTGACACACGTCCATGTTTGCTCACTGCCAGAGCTGACCACACAGTCTGGACTGCGCACTCCTCTCCAGAGAATCAGCAGGGAGAAACCAGACTGAGAACAGTAGACCAAACTCTCTTCTTTCAATTAGCTCACATACTTTGGTTGCTTTAAGTAACTGTCCCTTGACTTTTGAAGGTGTTTGATTTTCTAAATGTAGCTTCCTTGAAACAGATTATTTTTGTTGGATTGGATGTTTTCTTCCTTCCTTTTATCCCTTCTCTTTCTTCTTTTCTTCATTCCTTCCTTCCCCTTTTCTTATTTTCTTCTTTTTCTTTAAAAATATATATTTCGAAATATACAATTATAAGAAATAGAAATACAGATTTATTTATTTTTAAATAAAAACAAACACTTGCTTCTAGTTATTTACATAAACATATAAGTATAAAATAAATGGGTCAGTAAATCTATAAATTTATTTATTTAAGCACATAGACTAAATATAAATTTATGTTTATATATTTATCTAAATATATAAATAAGTATAAGTTCATAAATGAGTATGCTTGTTTAGATATTGATATCAATTTGTTTATATATTGGTATAAATATATACGTAATATATACTTTTTATGCTTGCTTATTTTTATTATTTATCTTAAATGTTTTTGAATATCATGAAGTTGTGCAAAAAGGTTACAATTTAACATGTCTAAGTGTCTAGTGATGATTGCTCAGTCGTTCCTTTCATCCTCCTGCCCCTTCCTATCTCTTCCCTTCCTCAGACTCTTCACATCTCCTTCTGATCTGTTTATACCCATCCTGGGACTTGAACTCAAGGCCTGGATAATCTCCCTGAGGTTTTTTTGTTTTTGTTTTTTGCTAAAAGCCTAGCACTCCACTACTTTACCCACAGCTCCACTTCTGGCTTTTTGGTGATTAGCTGGAGATAAGAGACTCGTGGACTTTCCTGCTGGCTTTGAACTGTGATTCTTAGATCTCAGCCTTCTGCCTAGCTAGGATGACAGGTGTGAGCCACCAGCACTTTTATCACATGTACATGTTAAGTGGCTGCTACCTGTCCCCTTTCCTTTTTCATTAACGGAGCTCCTCCCCTCAGCCTTGTTTCATAATCTTGTTTCAGCTTCCCTACCTTCATTTTATTAAGTAGTCTTCTAAGTGTGTGAAAGGTTTATTCCATTGGAGGTCACTCCTACGTGTTCTATACTTCGGGTGTTTCACATGTATAATCCTAGTTACTCAGGAAGCTGAGATCTAAGGATCATGACTCAAAGTCAGCCAGAGCAGGAAAGAGCCTGATCTCTGATTTCCAAATGTAGCTGTGGCTCAAGAGTAGAGCACCTGCCTTGAGCAAAAAAGCTAAGAGACACGGCCCTGAGTTCAAATCTCTGTACTGGCACCCTAAAATATAGCCTGTCCCCTAGTTAAAGATCTGAAATACAGCACAGTGTGTGTGTGTGTGTGGATAAGGAGACATTTAAGACTGATCTAGATAAAGTGCATGGGAATGTATTAGGGAGACAAATCAATGGGAGA